>NC_141693.1:1794889625-1794991295 GCF_964263255.1 Lissotriton vulgaris
GTACAGCCACTATGCTCCAGGGAGGGACAAACACAAGAAGGGAAATCCAACCTATCAAATAAGAAGGAAGCAAATGAGATTGACAATAATATACCATCAGTCAACATTGTGGCGTTCCCGCTACATAAAGGAACTGAGAGGAGTCAATACATGTAAACTTGGCCAAAGTATCAGCTGTTAAAATTCCCCCTCTAGAGATTGTTCCCTTTATTCTATCAATATAGCCGGTGCAAGGCCGAGTGGCTGTCTCTTAAAGCCGAGGGTTACATTTGTTCGCACTGGTAGTGGCAGGGGCTTTGAGTTTTTACGAATTGGCGATGGGCGTCACATTTGGGCAGGCAGTTCATTTTGGTGTGGCCAGTAAGCACAATTAAGGGTTTGAGTTGAACCTTTGTAATTTAGCCGCAGATGGCAGCCAGTGCAATGCTCTCAGTGGCCCTGATATATGAGAGCTTCAGGTGTTTTTTATGGGGTTCTACATGTACATAGTGACGAACGGGTCATATGGAAGGATTTGAGGAAGTCAGCCTCGTCAGCGAATGAATAGCTCTGTTGTGAAGCAGTGTATAAAAGAGCGACCATCCATCGAATATCCCTGTCGGGGACATATTTGTGCTAATTCGGAGTCGCTCTCCTTTGGGAGTTTGTAGCGATTTGACTTGCTTCATGAACCTTGGGATCACTCCTTCACCGCGGATATTATTTGTTGCTCAGCTTCTCCACATTGCCTCTTGAATATTAAGCAGATTTTTTAAGGCAAATGCTGTTTCTACACCTATTTGTTTTCCATCAGTTCTGCGCAGTCGTTCCTTTTGACATCCGATTTGTTGTAAACCAGTGCTTCTGCCAACTCTCTTGAGAAGTAATTTTGTATTATTGTCATGGGAAAGTCCAGGAATCAATCACTGATTTGAGATTATGTGTGTAGATGCACATGTGCACATCTGTGCACTGGCACGCATTGCTGACTCCATTTCCTTTTCCGTGCAGGTATCCTAACACAGCTGCCTTTTTAGGTATTTTTCTTATCCGCTCATAGGTTTGGTCAATAAGCACTGGCTCCTATTGCTAGATTTACCTTTATTTGTTACACGGTTTGCAGAGTATATCCAGGTTCTTGCCCTGAAGAGATTCTTTCTATCGAGGTGTTCCTATGATTAAGTGTGTGCGTTTGCTGTGCCTCTCCTTAAACTCTATCCTGATACAGCAGCCAAGGCAGGCCTAGTTTCAATGTCGGAAGTTTAGAAGTATCAGAAACTTAATAAAGATTGACCTAAACCTATTTATGATGGCCTGACCTCTGCCACCCCCACGCCTGGGACTGGTGATTATCAGTGTGCATTGATGTCAAGGACGGGGCCTTGATGTACTTGGTAGCCTCCCACAGTTGGGGTAACCTTGGTAATCATGTGTACTTTAAGGATTTCCTTGAAATTCCAGTCTTGACTACAGTTTTCATTTTCCTTGAAGGAACGCAGTCAAGAGAATCAGTTATTGTGCCCCAACACATTCACATGGTTTGGGGACACATTCACATGTTTTGAGAACACCAATATGTGGTATTTGTAGCCTAAATTGAATGTTACTACATCATTATGTGGTACATTAAAGAGGTGTGTGACATTAATTAAGTTATTTCCTAAATAGCAGTATGGTTGGGATACATGCATGCTGGATACAGGTGATGTCAGTCCTGACAATCAGTTTACAGATGGAGAAGGTCTGTCGCCTTGTTTTTTTGTTTTCTTTTGCTCTTCTTTGCCCCCAGTTTCCTGGTGTCATGGCTGTAGCTGTGCCAGGAGGCACCCAAAGTATTGAGCTTGTCTTTTTTATTTCCTCACATAGAACTATCCAACATTTATTTGATTTGGTGGGGATAACTTGCATGTCCATCCTTGCATAGGAGGCAGTAACATACCATTTCTCTTACTCTATACTACTTCATATCTTGTTAATCTTGTAGAGTTCTTGGTCAGTTTTTTATCTCTGTTACCCTCTCCCACAGAAAGACCCAACATATGCTTAAGTTACTGAGGGTCCCTCCTCTGTTCTTCCTTGTGCTGGGGGAAGCAATGCCATGCATTTTTTCTCACTTAGTGCTACCTTTTAACTTGACTAACTACTCAAATCTCTGTTTATATTTTGATTTCATACCTACAGATCTTTTTATGTGTTGTGTCTTAGGAAAGCTCAGCAGCACTCTTGAAAAAGAACATGGCACCCACCCACAACATTGCTCTGGGGCTGAGCCTGGCACAACGCACCGGACATGTGCAGGCTGAGTCTAAAGTTGTGACCCTATGTGTGGTGTGCCAAACATGAGAAGAAGCAGCAGATTGGGAGCTGAAGCTCCATGACCTCTCAGATCACACCTTTTGTTTGCTGCTTCCGATTTTCATCCATATCTCGTTGTGCCCCCGTAGCCATTACTTCATCACTTTGTTCTATTTCTGCTCTTCACCTGCTGTCCCCTCAAAGACTCTTATGACATTTGGAAATTCAAGTATTTGAAGAGTTGGACAATATTTTTACAGATACAAAAATATTTGTAGGATGGGAGATGCTAGGATAGGGTGTTAGTTCTATTTATTTGTAATGGTAATTCTGTTTTTACATATTTACAATTAGAGGCAGGTGACAATGTAGCGATTTGACTATGACCACGCTACGTTTGGGTGCCCAAGGAATGATTGGATTTTTCATGGTCAAGTTCAGTGACCTAGCCACTGGGTCCTACTCATTGGCCACTGAGGTCATTGCTTTTTCTACTGAACCCCCTATTGCAGAGGAACGAAGTGAGGATTTTAATTGCTCCAGGCAGAAAAGCATTTTATAATTGATTTTGTTTCATGGTATATCACCTACCCTGGAAAAATTTCTGTGATACCATTACTGCTGTGTGGGTTCGGAGTATGTAAGACCGGTGGACCTTCGGTCCTCTTATCAGGAAGGCTCTGTCGTATTGAACAGTAGCATTGTTCTAAGAGCCTACTGGATTTATTAATCGCTGCTGACTATGACGTGCCCCAACTGAAGACTCGGGGCTACGAGCACCATCGAAATGTACCCCCATGAAGGCATTACTCCCTGTGATATCATCACCTTTGAACAGGCCGTTCTTAAGGATATCCACCGCATAAGCAACAACAAACCCTTCCAAAATATGACTTCCCAGGAGAGGAACACCATTAGGGAATTATCCAATGACTACTCCATCAGGATCAAAAAAGCTGATAAAGGGGGAGCCATTGTGATCCTACAAACCACAGACTATGACCATGAATGCCTTCGAGAACTCTCTGACGACAGATACTACGGACGCCTTCCCACGGACCCAACTGCAACTCTAATTACAAGAATAAGTACCCTTGTTAACTCGGCTGAATCACAAGGCTGGATATCATCTAATGAAGCGAAATTCCTGATCAACACCAACCCCAGGGTTCCATATTATATCCTCCCCAAAATACATAAGGGTGCCCTCCCTCGTCCTGTACATCCCATTGTTTCAGGAATAGGATCCATTTTGGAACCATTGAGCAAGTTATGCGATCACTTCCTACAGCCACTAGTGAAGAAAATCCCCTCTTACCTACAGGACACCAGTGATGTCCTCAATTTGATCGAAGAGAGAGACTTGTGATGACATCACCCATCTGATCACGCTAGATGTGGAGGCCTAGTATACAAACATTCCCCAGGAGGCCACACTGAATGTTGTTGAAACCGGTCTACTCACTGAAAACAGGACCTCACAAACTGCTGTGAGTTTCATCAAGGAGTGTGCAACAATTGCCATGCTTGAGAACTTCTTCCAGTTTCAAGATACACTATTCCTTCAGGTCCAGGGGACTTCCATAGGTAGCACCTTTGCCCCGAGCCTGGCGAGCCTGTACATGGCGGAATTTGAGCATCTGCACATCTACAACAAAAACCCTTACATGACCAGTATAAAAACTTGGCGATGCTACATTGACGACATTCTAATCTTCTGGTATGGTGATGGGGACACTTGCAAATCCTTTTACGGATGGATACATTCACTGAATCCCTATCTCAAATTCACGAAGACTATCTCGGACAAAGAGATTACCTTTCTAGACCTCAGGATCACTCTAACAGAAGAACAACTATTGACTACCACGTTTAAGAAACCAATGGATTACAACAATCTACTACGTTATGACAGTCACCGCCCGAAGGCCCTCCGAGATAACCTCCCATTTGGTCAGTTCCTGCGCTTACAATGCAACTGAAGTTCAACCCTCAACTTTGAGAAGGAAGCCAAACTCCTTAGTAGGAACCTGGCAGGCCAGAAATACCTGATACCTGTAATCAAAAGAGCACGTAAAAGGGCTAAAAACAACAATAGAGATCAGATGCCCTCCTTGAACCCAGAGTCAGACAGGAGGAAGACACAATCACCTGTGTTACGACTTTCACCCCGAACTCAAACCAGATGAAGAAGGTAATTCGCACACATTGGAGGATTGTACAGTCCGGATCTCTACATATCCTGATGCCACGATTTGCATTTAAACGCATCGAGAATCTTTGCGAACTTCTGGTACAACAGGCTTTTCCCAATGGGACATCTGCGTCTCGAGTTTTGCTCTCCATACCGGTGAATTATCTCATCCATCTTCCTCTGTTGACACATGACATGACCGATTCCTTGACCACTGTAGGATTGATATGCCTCGTCAAAATCAAGTTCAACAGCTCTTCCTGTTCACATTATCAAAGCCGGTACCGTGACCTCTGCCTGAGATCCCACTACAAGAGGGCTTCCGTGATTGTGCCATCATTGCCCTACCTTCACGGGCATCTTCCCTTTAATTTGGTGTTCTCTGCAAAGACTGTCCTTACACCCTCCATATTTAATTTCTGTCATTAATATGGGATAAAGCCATACAAAAGGGGATGGTAGACGGAGCGTTTGAGCAAATCAAACACTCACCCCCAGTCAACTGATCTGGGTTTAATCCATCACCATTCTTTAGCTCACTCCGCCACCCCAGTTCAGACCTGGCCATATGCAAATCAGTCTGACCCCGGTGCCTCATGGGAACAGTCCAGCCCGAACTGCCAAGCCATGTCTTCCCTGGACCGGAAACAAGCATCCTGGGACCGGTTTCAGATTCATAATCCTCATCAGCCAGGCTATCTTGAATCCAGTGGCAAAGTGAGCAAGGGACTCACGTCTGAGCATACCCTGCCAACTTAGGGCGAACAAAGCGATACAAATATTAATATGGGATAAACCCTTCTGGCATATACAAACCTCATAAACTCCTATCACTGGTCTTTATAATGAGCAGCTTACGTCCTTCCAAAATGGCCACAAGTTAGAGACTTGACGTCTTCCTGGTTGCTAGTACAGCTTTCAGCATGATGTAGGCAACGCGAGGACCGGTGTCGTTTCTCTCGGCCCCTGGTTGTGTTGGCCGGCTACCTTCATCCCTACGCCTTCTGCCCTTCTATGTCAGGTGCAACACTTGTGTAATCTTAAGGACCCTCCTGAACCACTAATTCTTCCCCGGTTCGAGTACTAGGTCCGCCATACTCTTGACACCGGTGGCTACCACCACATGACTTTTCCAAACAGCACCATTTCAGGTGCAGTCTCCGGTACATTTAGTATATACAGGAAGACGGAGGAGATTAGCTCGAGGGAGCATGTCCCGCGTTCATCACGTGCCTCATGAGATCGCTTTTCACTATTGGCATTCTACTATGCATTATTATTGCCATATTATTGCTAATTACACTGCTTTTCTAATACTTTGGCACTTTTGCTCCTCTGCTTGGGCTGCCAGCTGTCCCGTAGCTAAGCTGGGACCCTCTGTCTAACCTAAGGGGCATTTCCTTCTAAATCTTTGGGTAAAGCAGTGCCACAAATAGGATTTTACATGTTATTTACACTGACCTTTTGAGGAGTTTCCTATATCATGTTACCCCTTATCACCACTGATCATTTGCAGCTACTTTTGTGTGCTACTTTCACTCTAACTGTGCGGTTTGCGAATTGTATTTTCTGTGTGTGCTGTTTTTAAACATTGCTTTCCATTTTGAAATAGAACCCCACTATTTAGGGAGTATCACCAATCAGTGACTATGAATGTGTAGTACCATTTCCTTTGCATCATGGAGGAGGGTTCCTCTTCAAGGTGTTATGCTTGCTAAATGTTGTTCTGTTTACATTTTTGTTTTCACCTTTTCATTCTCCCAGGTGAAATCCGCTCCCTGCATTGAATCAGATGCAGTATTGTACTTCACAAGTGGCCACCCTTTATTCAGAGGGTATCTTACTGACTATTATAGGGTAGGATTATTTCATTTTCGGTCCTGATGAAATGCTTTTTGACCCCCCTGACAATCTAAGGCATGAAACATGTCGACCCCACTTTATCACTTTAATTGGTAGCTTTCATCGTACATTGCTACTAGAGAATAGCTCCTCTGTTTTTAGTTAGTCAAGGTACCTGTACCCCATAAAACTCTTCCTTGGTTACCTTAGACTGTTTTATACACACCCTTATCACCACCCTATCTTTCACATAAGCCCCTTTCATGCATTATTCTAAATTGCAACGACAGATCAAAAGATCTCTGATAAAGAGCCCCTCAGCCCGTCAGGCATTGCCACACCGGCTTGACGAGGAGTGCCCAATGATGAAGCAGGACACCATAATGGATGTGTTAGGGCATTAAGATCTGACCCAGTGGGTCCCCTGAGAACTCAGTGGTCAAATCTGTTATTCCACCTCTCTGTTGACTCACCCACATATGAGGAACTACTTCCCCTGATATCTTTAACAAAGGATTTTAGGAGGAGCATGGGTGTAGGATCCCTTTAAATATTTAGCTCTTCGTCCCTCTTGTGTTGATCTATGTAACGTGCTTGTTAGATGTCTAGGACAGTTTTCTTTCCCCCACTGTTCTCACAATCGTCTGCAAGTGAAGAAAGATGGAATATTAATTTTGGTTAAATGATAAACCATGTGAAATTGCTTAATTAGATTTGTTTTTGTGTTTAAAAAAATCTAAATTTTCACAGTTTAATATGGTTGCTTAATTTAATAGGCAACCATGTAATACGTAGCCTTAGATGGGTTTGTCAATCATCCATAGACAAGTTAGCAGAAAAGGAGGTTCAATGCCATATTTACAATCGAAGGCCATTATTAAACACTGATTCAAGATTTATTTATTTATTTATTTTATTTATTTATTAAAACACTTATAAAGCGCGAACAAAGGCCCTGGGGCATCTCAGCGCTGAGGTCTCTGCAGTGTTTAACCAACAAGGGGAACTAAGGTTTATTGATTAAAAAGCCAGGTCTTAAGTTGCTTGCGAAAAGACCAGAGGGAGGTACTCGTTTTAATTGCGTGTGGAAGGGTGTTCCAGAGTTTCGGTGCGGCTACAAGGAATCTTCTGTCACCCCACGCGACAGATATGGTGCGTGGAATAAGATTCCTTGTGCCGGTAGGCAGCTCAGGTCTTCAAGTGACTCCCAGCCAGCACTAGATGCACCGTCATCCAGGCCCTCGTCACCAGCCTCCTGGGCTATGGCCACACTCTCTACATAGAAGTCACCTCACACCTGCTAAAGAGACTACCGACCATTCAGTAATCAGTGTAGGGATAGACTGGAATAGTTTCAGTGACCATAACCCGCTTGTCTTAATGCTCGCATATAGGGCGGGCACTGGCTCCAACGCCTATCGTTCAATTGTGGAGAGGGTCACCGATCAAGGCAGGAGACTGAAATGGTCCAAAATAGATGGGGTAAAGTTTTATAAAAACCTGAGTGATAAGGGGCTGCTGGCCATAAATGACTGTTTGGATCTGGAAGTCCAGGGACTAAGGTTATTAGAAGCGTTCAACTATATTGCCAACCTGATTGACGGACTACTAAGGTCTAGTGTGCCCACGCGTAATCTGGTCAATCCCCGGTGGTTTGATAAAGATTGTTCCAAGGCACTGAGGGATTTGAAATGCTCTCTTAAGACAAAACCACGTGACCCACAAGAAATTAGGACATGCAGAGAAAAATATAAAAAAGAAACCAAAAGGAGGAAACTCATCCTGCAGGCAGAAGCTTGGGCAGATTTGAGAGAGGCAGGGGAAAGAAGGGACCTAGCGGGGTTCTGGAGAATCATTAATAATCCGACCTTTCAAGAAAATGATTCTCCGGTGATAGGGGCTAACATCCTCCCGGAGCAGTGGGTCACACACTTTAGGAGTTTGTATAATCATGAACCGGGCACCCATGTAGAGTCATCAGTAACCCCAAGGCAGGCTCCCCCGGTAGTATTCACCCTTAAGGAGATCACGGCAGGGATGGAGAGTTTAACTAAGAACAAAGCCCCGGGCCCAGATGGAATTCCCCCTGACCTTTTTCTTAGTAATATAGATCTATGGGCTCCCCTGATGACTAGGGTCCTAAATACTGCTATCACCTGCGGTCTCCCTCCATCATGGTCTAAAGCGATCATTGTGCCAAAAGGGAAACAAGGACGACCCTAAGTGTTATCGGCTATTTCCCTGATTGACGTTTCGGCTAAACTTCTGGGAAGGGCACTCCTGAACAGATTGTCTGAGTGGACCGAAGAGAACAACATTTTCTCGGATACTCAATATGGGTTCAGGTCAGGGAGGTCCACCAGTGACCAATGCCTGAATCTATATATACTGACTGCCAAATATACTCTGGCCAGTGAGGAACCCATTTATATGGGATTCATGGACCTGGCAGCAGCATTCGATCACGTCAACCGAGGGAAGTTGTGGGACATGATGGCAGGGATGGGGATCGAGAGTGGCCTAATCACCATACTAAGAGAGCTGCATAGTGACACTACGGCTAGAGTCAGATTTAACAGGGAGGGTGGATTGTCTGACTCTTTTCCATGTAAAAGTGGAGTCAGACAAGGTTGTATTCTTGCCCCTTTTTTGTTCTCCCTTTACATCAATAATCTGGAACAGTTTCTTTTGAGTTTAAAGGCAGACTCCCCAAGGGTTGGGACGCGGCATATCCCTGTCCTGCTTTACGCAGACGACGAGGTCTTGCTTGCGCGTACACCCCGAAGCCTACAGATCCTGATAGATGGGTTCGTCAAGTTCATGAGCGACTTGGATTTATCTGTCAACCTAGGCAAATCTTACGTGCTCCTGGCAGGCAAAAAACCTTCCTCAAAATCTTCTTACACAATAGGCACCCATTGTTTAGAGGAGGTTAAAACGTTCTCCTATCTCGGAGTAACCTTTGATGGTGCTCTTCAATTTAACTCCTTGGTGGCAGAACGTTGTAATAAAATGATTGCCTCTAACGGGGCAATAGCCGGATATGGCAGGAGGTTGGGCAGATGGAGTCCGGAACAGGTGATGAACCTGTACGGCTCCATAACATGCGCCAAAGTAAGCTATGGGGCAGAAGTTTGGGGCTTTGTGAACACCTCCAGAATTGAACAGGAAGAAAACAGACACTTGAAATCTATCCTGAGGGTACCACCCAGTACTGCTGGATTCATAGCTCACAGGGAGCTAGGGAGGCCATACCTGGTTGATCTGTTAAAACTTAGGCCAATTGTGGCATGGCTAAAAATCTGGGTAAATCCAGACGCGCACTTAAGCAGAGAAATCTTACTGGATTGCTTAGGTAGGACTCACTGCATGCGCATCCCATGGCTTAAATATGTGAGAAATACTCTTGAGGATCTAGGGTTTGGAAACCTCTTCAAGAACCCCACCTCCATTTCAGCACAGCACAAGAAACAAGTAGGGGAAATTTTCCTAGAGCGGAAAACCCAATGCCGTGCTGCGGCTGAAGGAGAGAAAAAGTCAGTAAGGGCTCATAATTTGGTGAAGAGTGTGGAGGGTATGGAGCCCTATCTGTTTCTTGTACATAACACCCAAGACAGATTTCTTATGTGCCGTTTCAGACTGAATCTACTTCCTTTCATGTTGGCTTCACCAGCAGGCTTCACTATGTCAATCGAGCAGAAGGGACCCTGCGGCTGCGACAACCGGTCTCCGCAGGATTCCCTTCATTTTATCCTGCTTTGCCCCTATTATTCAATGCCCAGGCGTAGATTCCTAGTAAACATCTTAAAAAAAGCCCACCTGGAACATGCCAGAGATGCATTAACCTATTTGCAAAAAGCTGCTGATCCGCTAACCTTGTGTTGTGTCATGAATTTTATCAAGGTTGCGGTTCGATTAAGGATGACGAGGGGAGACGAATGAAAGACTTGGGACTCTCTGTTTTATATTTACGGCCTTGTATGTTAGTATTTTATTGTATTATCTATGCACAAGGATCTTGAATAATATTTAATGCTTTTTTTATTTATGTATATGTATGTGTGCTTTTATGGTGTTTTTTAATCACCGAATAAAGATTCTTGAATTGAATTGACCCCCCTGACAATCTAAGGCATGAAACATGTCGACCCCACTTTATCACTCTCTACATAGAAGTCACCTCACACCTGCTAAAGAGACTACCGACCATTCAGAACTCAGCCGCCAATCGTCCTTGATCTCTCCAGACAGGCCAACATCACATCACACCTCAGGAAACTCCACTGGCTCCCCGTCCACAAGAGGTGCCAGTTCAAGATGCTATGTCACGCTTGAAAGGCCCTGCACAATCTGGGACTAGGCTACATCAACCATTGTGTGAACTTCCACCAGCCCTTCAGACAACTGCGTTATGTCTCTCTCTCCCTCGCCAAGACTCCCCACATCCACCAAAGGAAGAGTGGTGGTCGCTCTTTCTCCTACCTGGCTGCCAAGACCTGGAACTGCCTCCTCCCTCACTTCTGGATTTCCCCCTCTTGTAAGGAATTCAGAAGCGGAATGAAAAAAAGGGTACTCCCCCAGTGCATGGCTAACTATGCGGGTGATAAGCAGCTCCCAACAAATCCCATTTGATTGAGCTCATCATAGTGTGTTCAGGCACAAAGATAGTGTCATTCCCCACACAGCATCGCTTCCTGCTCCTTTGTTTAGGGCCAGTACACAAGCCTTTGTGCATGGAAAGCCTCACATGAAAAGAGCAGAAAGAATTTCTGAAATCTGCCCACAAATTTGGAAACTCCTTCAAGATTAGACCTGTGGAACTTAATAGAGAATGACTAAGCTGTGAGCTGCTTGCCTCTTTCCGGTTGGGAACAAACCCAACCGGCCTGGAAGCCTGCTCTGACTTCCAGGCTGAACACAACCTCTGTGAATCCCTATTCAGAGAAAGAAGACGATCTATGTTATCAAGCGGCTCTTCTCCAGCAACTGCCTTTTTGCCTGGAGGAGTGGTGTAATTAGGCTGACCAAATGTCTATGAGCAGACCCATAAACACAGAGACTCTGCTTGGTAAGCACATTCCCTACTCCACCATTGAACATTTTGCATACATGGGGAATCTCAAGGGACCTGCTAACCCAAACAGGGAGACATCCTGGGCCTCTTGCAGGGATGATGCATATCTTAGTGCATTTTTGATTTTTCGGTGGTACACAATCCCAGTGGTGTAACACAGGCACCTGCGGTGCGGGAAGGCCCATACCTTCAAGGACCCCACAACCCATCAGGGCCTCCCCCCATTCAGATCAATGCCAGTGTATATCTGTCAACTATGGGAGACTCAGAATCCCTGGTCACATTCTGCAAGTGGGAACCATCATGTTGCGGTTCACCCCTGCACAACACCAGTGTTAGGTTAAACTGATATTCCAGTACCCCAAGTGAACTGAAATTGTTTGACATTGATTGGTAGATCAGGAAATAATGAGTATCCATTACCCTACATTGACCCATTGCCTCAACAACATCCCTAATACTTCTGTGGCACTAAAATATTTTGGGCACTCCGAGCACTAATTGAGATCATTGTACTTTTATACAACATTGATTTGGCTTTATTTGGTTTGGTTTCGAATTGATTTCTTGAAAAAAATTGATATAATGCGAATTAATTTTTTGAAGAGACGCCCTCAATAGTGTGGCCCACCAGGAGTATCTACAAACTTTACAACTTCTGTTTTCTATTCACCATACTGTCAGGGGAACATAAATAGACTCTGGTGTTAATTATATGTAGCACTCTGCACGGCGGCAGAGTTATCCTAGGTACTCGGCTATCATAAGCTAGCATTGACCTACTGTTTCCTATCAAAGGTGCTCCTCCACAAAAGGGAACAGAAACCCAAAGTGGTCCAAGAACCATAGAAAAGGGTCCAAGTGTTCAAACTGTTTTCTCGATTATTGCTTATTAGAGCTGGAGACTTTAGACTCCTCCTATTCTTCTAGTTATTATAGGATAGCACTAAGGTGGTATTTCGTCTTAAATGACTGCCTGGCAGTCATTTGTATTGTGTGTGCTATGATATGATATTGACACAGCGCATCTACCTCACCCTTTACACAAAATACAACCATTTTATTATGAGCCCAGGACTGTCAATGCAAAAGCCCCAGCTTTCTATCTCAGATGAAGTACCCCTCATCCTGGTCAGTAGGGAACACATGCATTCTCAAATTTGATACTGGCAGGTATCAGACAAGCAAGATCTATCACAGTTACAACCCTTTCCTTGGCATTTTACCCACCATTGTATCAGACGCCCTCAAATTGGTGTTTACTTTATTGCACTTTAAAGAATATAGAATTGTTGGGTACAAATAAAAAAGGTTGACAAAGACAACTAAATTGCTACAGCACTATATCCCTTCGGTAGTAATGCTTACAGCACATAGAAAATTGATCGGAATGAGAAAGAGCGTTGTGCGCCCATGCATAAAAGACCTTTCAATAAGAACAGTTCCTTAAGTTCTCCGTGTGGCTAAAATTTCTTGTGTTTGGTAGTTACTTGGTGCCGTGTTTTATAAGACAGAACTTCCTGTATCAGGATTGAGGCGGAAAGGTGTAGTCTCAATGAGGCAACTGTGTCTGTTCTCAATAGAGCTCCTAAAAGTGCTGGAGGCATTTTTCAAATGTTGCCTACACTGATATTTACCTTTTGTGTTTCAAAGCTTATTTCTATTTAATACCATTTGGATACCAAAGTTGTTCATTTTCAAAACTTGTGTCGGAAATGTGCAATTGTGAGCAATCAAAACTCACTTCAGAGGTAGTAAAATGATGAGAGCTCAAATATAGTATGGATAGTAATCTCACTTGATAAACTTAATCTCCTGCCAAGTTAGCTTTTAAAATGCCCTGTTTCACAGGAGGATGATTTACAATGAAACACAAAAAATTAGCTATAGGACTCACAGTCCCTTGCTCTTCAGCAAACATCTTCTGATGCAATGTGTTTATACAGGCACAATGGGTGTCCACAGGCACACATTGTCTTGTGAGGTGATATTGCAAAGTTAGTTATCCTACTTGTACCTCACAGTTCTTAACCATGGCTGCAAGGCCTAGAGTAGAGGGTGCCTTTCCCTGGTGTCACAGTACTGGGTCCTATCTGCAAGGTCCAGGGAAAATAACTTACCTCCCATGGACCTCATAGCATCATCCTGTAGCTGTGAGGTCCACGGGATGGGATCAGCCTCCCTATGTCCTCACAGTGCTAGACCGTGGGTGGGGGGACACAGAAGAGGTGCTAGACAGCGTCAGATTGGTAATACGGGCATTCGGGCAATGTCCGAGGAGCCGGTGTCCGAGTTCTGCTGTGGGCTGCTTTTTTTGAGCAGTCTGGGGGGCCATTTGGGCGCTGTGTCTATTGTTCAAATACAGGCTCAGCCAGCGACCCAGTGGGTATCTAAGTGGCCTTTATAGAGGGAGATGGGTAATCATTACCTCCGTTTAGCAACAAGCAGAGGTGTCACTTTCTTTCTCTCGCTGGCCAGCCCATTAATGTGTGCACATACTGAGCGGGGGCAGGGGGCCTGAGTAGAAGTGGCCTCACTTGTTTCACCAGTGTAAACGCATGCATTTATTTACCCCCCCCCTCCTAAAGTTTTTTTGATAAGATTACTCCAAAGCATTGATTTGAGGAGTGATTATGCAAATGTGGGCCGATTTTTGTTTGGCTTTGCCTGGGCCAATTTTCCATCCCAATCCAACCCTGGTGCTAGACCATAGAAATGAGTGAGAAGTGCCCACCATCCCTGGCTTGCAGCACTATACCATTCCTGACAGGACTAGGGAAGAGGACTCCCCTCCCCTAAGCCTCACATTACCATTGCTGCAAGACCTCTGAGACTGGGGGCTCATAAATTAGGCCTCATGGCTATGGTGTAACACTGTGAGACCTAGAGGCCTCGCAACCATGGTCAAGTGCTGCAAGGCCTAATGCAAGTGGGTCCCCTCCCCTATTCTTTGAAGCTATACAATATAACTAAGAGGTCCAGGATCAGGGGACCCATCTCCAGACCCAGTTGTTATTGCCTCACAGTGCGGCACCATCACTGCTTGCATGGGTCCTTGTCAGGGGCATAGCCATCAGTAGTGCAGCATGTGCAGTGATCCTGGGCCCCGAGGTAATCCGGTGCCCAATGTTGGTATGGCTATATATTACTGTGCAGTCAGTGGACGAGTGTAAGAGGACCCTTGAACTTGACACCATGGCCAACGGCAACATAGCTGTGCCATTTGCCTCTCTTTCATTGGCCACGCAGCCATGTTACAGTGCTGAAAGCCCAACCCTCTCTACTGACCCTCATAACCATGGTTGACCGCTCAGGTAAGGTGTTTGCCCATTTGAATTGCAGTGGTGGAACATGGATGTAAGCCCCATGGTATGGGGGCCGCTCTCAGGGGTGTTGCTATCAATAGTGTAGCATGTGCAGTGGCACCCTGCTCTGGGATTCTAGGGACCCTGTGCACCCAAATCGTGTCTGTGTCTACCTTCCAGCATAATTTTGTTTGCACTGTGATCAATGGTGTCATTACTGCATCACTGTCCCCTTCTCCCATGTACCTCGAAGCCATGAACCAGAACTACGAGGCCTTGGAAAGGCACTTCCTCCTCTTGCAGCTGTGGTCCAGTGTGGGGAGGATCAGCGATGTCGACTGGCAGTGTGCAGAATTTCCCCTCATTCTAGGTGTTTGTCCTGCATCCCTCAGTGAGCTCCTGTAGAACGCCAAATGCCCAACATTTTGTGCTTGCCCAGAGACTTATACAGGCAAGCAGACTCGTCAGATGGGGATGTAAAACAAACCGCTCACCTGGGAAGCCTGAAGCAGCTCAGGAGGGCCTTTTAACTATGACTCTGGGAACAGCCACGGGGCAGAAGTGTGAAGGGCCAGCATTTGTTAAAATGGTAACTGGAAGGAAGAACGTATAGCCCAGGCAGTGACCTACACAGGCCATTTTAAATATAGGTTTACCTTTCGAGTGCTAAAAAACAAGAATGGCAAACTAGTAATAAAACAGTCCTACCCTAAAACAGCATCTCCAAATCAAGTTCTTCATGTGCCTTCTTCTCCTTCACTGCCATTATCTCCTGGGCTGACTGGCGTTTTTCTTTTTAGGGCAGATGACGTTTCATTATTCATCTGAATCAGTACCATTAATTGGTGTGAAAGAGTTTAAAGTAAACACAGTTTGAATGTTATGCATTGCCATAGAACGGTTAACAGGTGTATGTTTTTTTAAGACGAATTCAGCAAGATTATCATATAGATGTTCGGAGTGTTGTAAAATAGCTGAGGAAGCTGACGGAAAGTGTAGTTCTGATGTAGTATGGAATAAATCTTCGGACAGAGTTAAAGCCTAGAAGATAAGTTCAGAGAATTTGCTTTTCTTCTCTTCTCTATTTTAAATGTATATATATTCTATTCTTTTATTTATATTCTAGTTACTACACCATTGCCTTTATACACAGAGCGCTTCTAATTTAAAGTATTTTAATTTGTTGGTGAACCAAGGATTTTTTGTTCAACATTATATCCAAAAAAGGTCTGTTGATATTTTTGCTGTTTTGCTCTTCTGAGAAAAACAATAAGTGATGGCAGGAATGCTTGAATTAATCTAAATATTGGTCATTATTTTTTTTTTTGTCTTCATACGCCAAAAGATGTTCTCGAAGTACATTCAATTACTACCATTCACTACGCAGCAGATGTACCCCAGTATATGTTATAGGCTCCGAAGATCTTATTGGAAGCGCTTTTTGCAGATACCCTAATAAGGGAAAGGTCAATTCAGTTGATCTAACTAGTCAGCCATGGAACTGATCCTAGGGTATTTTACTCTGCAAAAAGGCATAATCATTGGACCTTGTTTTAAAGCTTAACCAACCAAGCAATTCACGGAATCCAAAAATACTTTTTCCTATTCCAATTTGCCCTGTCTAGATTCAATGTATGTTTAATTGCATTAATCCAGTCTAGATAGGTGGGTGCAGTATCTTTTAACCAGGATTTACAAATTTCTCTGCGAGCGAGTATAATTAAGTACCTTGACAACTTGTTAACATCTCGTGAAAGTGATTCATAATTCGAAAAAATACCCAAAAATATTAGTGTTGTACTGGATATTGAAATTAAACATATTTCCCATACCTTCAGATACCGCACGCCAGAAATTATACAAGACCGGACATGTTTAAAACATATGGAGATCGTCTGCTTTTTCCTGCTTTCACTTTGGACAACAGGGGGTAATACCTTTCGAGAATTTAGAGAGCTTATCAGGGGACCAATAAACTCTGTGAAAAGAGAAGAAATGGTTGTGTTTTAAATTGGCGGGAGATACCGTAGTGTGTAATAAATCAAAGGATACTTGCCATAGCTGCTCTAGATCTGCGTCCAAAATGTGGTCTCCCCATAAGTGAGCTGGCAAAGTAAAATCGCCGTCCTCTGCTTCTAGGATAGACCAATACAAAGTTGCTGTCTTTATCTTCCTGCTCTTCCCTTGAAGCAGATTCTCCAAAACGTTTGTTATTCCCACTTGCGATCCCACAGCCTGACTCCATCTCTTTATTTGAAGGTATTTAAACTTAGATAAGTTATTGTCAGTCAAGATAGAGATTTCATCCCAGGATAAGAGCATCCCATCGGGCATTAGCTGGAGCCAGTATTTTATGTCAGCAGCCAACAAAGGTTTTGCAAGAATATCCTTAGTCCACTCTGGAGAACCCGGAGAGTCCCAAAGTGTAGCCATAGCTGTATATTATGCTAATTTCAGAAATGTCCTTACTCTAGCCCATGTAAGAGCCATATCGCTCAGCAACTTCAATCAAACCTTTTTGAAAAAGCACGGGTCCCCATACTTATATAAGAAACCATGTAATCCCCCTTGGATTCCTGTCAACATTTCCTTGAACATTATGCCTGCTTCCGATCCACCTGGGCAATTGAATAGCATAATCCCTGCTTTGAGTAATAAAGTCCACGCATTAAGCTTCAGGTCTGGGGCACACAAGCCGCCTTTGCTTTTTTTCCTACTCCGTTACCTCCATGAGATCCGGATACCCTTAGAGGCCTATAAAAAGAATTAAATTTAGCTTGGATTTTTCTTAGCTTACCTTTCTTGAATGCTAGAGGGATATTCTGAAATAGAAATATTAATTTGGGCAGAAGCTTCATTTTTATGATATTTACTCTTCCAATTAGTGTGAGAGGAAGAAGAGACCAGCCCTTTAAAGAATCAACAATTTCTATGTTTACTTTCTCAAGATTTTTGTCCGTTAATTGTTCAATATCCTCGGTAATTTGGATTCCTAGATATCTTATCTCTTGTTTTAAAATAGGGAGCTGTGCTTCTAAGTTCCACACCATGCATTCCGATTTGGACTGGTTAATCTGGTAGCCAGAAATCTGACCAAACTGGGTAGCTGCACTATAGATTAACAGGATTGCCTGTATTGGATCCGAAGTATATATCAACATATCGTCTGCATAAAGTGAGACATTTTTTTCCCAATATCTAAATTTGAAGGGCACAATATTCATGTCTTGCCTGATTTTCTCCGCCAAAGGCTCAATATTTAAATTAAAAAGCAGGGGCGAAAGGGGCCATCCCTGTCTTGTCCCTCTTTTAATAGTTATGGGTGCACAAAGATTACCATTGACCAATACTCTAGCTGTGGGATGTTGGTAAAAAAGAAGAGATGACTCTACAGAAATTTTTACCCAGATTACATCTCTCCAATACACTAGTTAGATGAGCCCAGTTTACGCGATCAAACGCCTTGGTGGCGTCAAGTGTAATAATAGCCATAGGCAACTTATAGAGAGATGCTAAATCAATCCCTCCCACTAGAGCTTGAGTCAAGTTCTGAACAGACTGACCTTTAACAAATCCCTTCTGATCACAGTGCAATAGATTACCAGCAACACCATTCAATCTCTCTGCTAGAATCTTGGCAAGGATCTTATAGTCAAGGTTTAGCAGAGAGATTGACCTGTAGGAGTCTCATTGCGCCGCTGGTTTGGATGGTTTGAGAATTAGGATTACAGTTGCTTCATTCCATGATGAAGGGATATTCCCTCCTTCCTCAAGGATAGAAGAGAAGAGCCTACAGAGGATTGGAGCAATAACTGGCGCCTTGATTCTATATAGTTCTGCTGGCTACCCGTCCGGGCCTGGCGCTTTAGCTCTCTTGCCCGAGTCAATTGCACTGACCACTTCCTTCAGACTTATGCTTCCATTTAAATTATTAGATGCCTCGTCCTCAATTCTCAAGACTGCATATTGTTCTAGCCATGCTTGAATTGAGCTATCCTGCGGAGATAAGTCTTCATTATGCACCTGCTCAAAATGTTTAAAGAAAGCTTCCTCGATGTCAGAAGCGTTATCTGAGATCTCACCCATTGTACCAGACAATACTCCTTTAATCCTATTCCTAGATAGCTCTTTTTTTTGTTTTCGAGGATAGAAGCTTCCCGCTAGCTTCCCCATATTCAAAGTGAGCTAGAGAACTGGCCTGCCAACGTTTCCTAAGTCTAGCATCGAGCACCTCTACTAGTTGGGATTTACATTATGCAAGCTCTCGCAGGATACTCGGTTCAGAATGATGATTCTGAGCTAAGAGATAAGCTTCTAGCTTAGCAATTTTTGCCTCTGTTTCGAATACTTTAGCTCGAAACTTTTTTTTGCCTCGTGGATTGAATGGCAAAAATCACCCCCTCAAATAGGCCTTATAAGAATCCCAAACGATTTCAATTGGGGCGGTTCCTAGATTTAACTCAAAGAACCCCTCTGATTCCTCTAACAATTTTTTTTACCACGTCATCCTCAAGCAGAATGCTTCGATCCAAAGTCCACCTCTTGATACTTTTTTGGCCAGAGAGCTTTAAGGCTATAGAGACTGCCGAATGATCTGAGAGATGACCACCTAAATGCTTAACCTCATTGACCATTCCCCATAGCTCCTCTGCAATAAAAAAAAGTCTAGTCTTGATTTATGCCCTAGCTTCTTGTTATGGAAGGTATACTCCTTTTTTGCCCCCCATTTTTTCCTCCAAATGTCTATCCAACCCAACTGATGCATAGCATTCACCAGGAGAGATCTTGTTTTAGAATTATATATGGATCTATCCCTATATGTTTTATCCATTTGGGGATCGAGGACCGAATTAAAGTCTCCCGCTAAGATTAGAGCATCTTTAAAATCTAAAAGTTCTTCCATCATTTCTCTAAGCGGGAGGGGATCGTCCAAATTTGGTCCGTAATACCCCGCACCTGTGAATTTGTGAGAATGATATTTAATCCTTGCTATGGCCCATCTGCCCTTCTTGTCAACTCTGGACTTTTCTACTGCTAAAGCTGGATTTGTTTTAACCAAAATGGCAACGCCTCTTATAGTTAGTTGCTGAGAGGTACATATCACATCCTGAATCCATTTTTTCGTGTTACAAACATCCTTCAGCTCTTTCTCTGTAAGGTGGGTCTCTTGGAGTATGAAAATCTGCTCAGGCGCGTCTTTCAAATATTGAAATATCCTCTCCCTTCTATGAGTACCCCTCAGACCGTTTAGATTCCAAGTTAAGACCTTCAGGTATATATCCTGGGCTAGCCTAAGCTCTGACATTGCTTCCTTGATGGATGGTATATTTGACTGAATAAGCAATATTGGCGAATCAGACACTTTTTAAAAAAAATGTTAGCCACATGCTCCCCACCCTGTGCTCAGCCTCCATCCTCCCACTATCCCACCCCACCCACTGCCCCTCCCTAGTGCTCCCCTGGAGAACCCCCCCTCTTCTTCTTGGCCCTACTCTGGCCTTGAGACTCCCACTCCTGACATCGGACGGCATATTTACATATTTACCTACGAGAAATATACAAAATTAAATTTTGTTCTCTTTTATAGCCTTTTTTCTGCACTTCCTATGTAGCTTGTACTTCCCAGACCAAGAAAAGAGGAGGAGAAAACTATAGATAAATAATATAACGGTACATGCAGGTGCATAAATGAAAATGTAGGCAGAAACATAGAAGGGAATTAACCCACCTCTGCCTGTTGAGCAGATTCTGATATCAATTGCAAGTAAGTTTCTGCTTCCTCTACTCTTTTGAAGACCCTCATTTTGTTTTTAAACATAACCTTTAAAGATGCAGGGAATTGCAGCTGTGCAGTTGCGCCCAGCTGCCTTAAAGGGTCTAATAGTTTCCCTAGCTCCCACTGTCTGGATGCCGTAATTGAAGAAACATCTGACCTAATTTGAAAGGTAATCCCCTCTGCTGAAAGGGAGCTACTCTTTAAGGCCCTGTTGAGGATCTCATCCTTTAGAGTATACGTTAAGAAATGTTTTAGAATCTTTATTGGTCTGGTCTTATTCGGATTCAATCTGTACGGGTCTCTGTGGACTCTCTGTATGTCTCTAATAAGGTCTTGCTCTGAAGCTTCCACTGCTGTGGCTTGTTTAATAAGTTTGACTACAAAGTTGGTAATATTGTCACCTTCTGCCCCTTCTGGCACTTTCAATAGACGAAGATTATTTCTTCTCTGAGCGTTTTCTATGGATTCCAGTTTTTCCTGATATCCCTGCTCCCGTTGTCTTAGGTCATCGATTTTCTTTGTGTGTTGAATAGGTTTTCAGTTCCGTGACTGTGGATTCTAGAGCCGTGGTTCTGACAGCTAATGCATCAAAATTTCCCGCTAATTTTTCACAATAGGATTTAATTTCTTGTTGTTTCTTCTGTGAGACCGTAAACCCATTCCTCATCTCATGACTTAGAGACTGTAACATTAGCAAGACCGATTGGTCGTTGGGGGGGCCTCGTCGACATCCTCGTCTAATGTCTCCGTACCCAAACTCCCCATCCTTACAGAGGTACTCCCCTGTTATTCAGCAGGGAATCTTTAGCTTCCATTAATAATAAATCTTCGTTGCTAGATGATGCTAATCCATTTTGTCATCACTCAATCCTGAGCTCTGCATATCTGCTATATCAGCTTGATCTTCCAGTGGCTGGTATCTATTCGGACTCAAAAAGCCTTCTGGGAAGTTAGAATCCGTGAAAGCGGAGCCACCAGATAAGGGTTTTAGCTCAAGAGTGGGAGGAATTTCCTTGAAATATTGCTTGAGTGAAGGAGCGGGCTTGGTTTTATGTATAGCTCCTAGAGGGGGTGAATTTTTGAGACCAGACTTCCTCTTCTTTGATCTTGACTTAGCTTTAGAGGAGAGGGGGGGGGGGGGTTTAGTTATAGAAAGCGGTACTTTGTTTTTTTGTAGCGTAATATCTTTTTCCGCCGGTATTGAGATATTAGGCGTTGCCACCTCTTGCTTTTTACTCCTAAGAGTATACCTAGAGACTTGTGGTCTTTGGAAGTCACTCCTAGAATGAGGCAGAGTGTCTTCAGCTATTAATCTAGAACGTGGAATGCGATCAGCATCCTTTTGAGTGCCTGCCCTGATGGATTCTGGGGAAGAGAGTCCGTAAGTATACGTAAGCCCCCGACCTCTGCCCGCATGGGAAATGCTTGAGGCTGCGCTGTGCCCCTTCTCACCTCCCACGCAGCTCTAGCCCACTGCGCTACCCCCCCTTCAGTCCTGCTATCTTGCAGCCCCCTTACCTCCTCCTCCTTCTCCGTAGTTGTAGTTGGATCCACGTGGTTGATGGTGGCATCCACCGCGGTGCTTCTGACTGTTCCTGCCAGGTCTTCTCCCCCCGAAAACGCGAAGATGCTGAAATTCCGGCCAAGCGTGAGTCGGGCAGCCGCGTCGTACAGAGGGCTGCGCTGCTCCGAGCTCACAGTGGTCACAGAAACTCCACGGAGCACTGAGGTCACGCTAGTGAAGACGCCAGGTTACTCACGCTGAATTTTTACAGATTTTGCAAATCTCCGTAAGTTTATATTTTGATCACCACATCAGCCAGACTTGCACGGGCTGATTTTGCTAAGAAAACACAAACGCATAGCCTGAGAACGCCGTCCGATATCGCTGAGCCTCCCGACTAGGTGCTGCTGCTAGCCGCCATGTTCTCCCAGAGTCCTCTGGAATTTCACCCAAGTAATGACCAATGAATATTGGTCATTACTAGGGTGAAATTCCAGACAATGTTTAGATGTTTAGATAGAAAGAGACCTGTCACATCATGTCCCCTCTCAACAGAAACATAAGCAACCCTACAATGTACCCAACTTTGTTAGGCATTCTCAGTGAGGTGTACATTTTATGCTACGGCCCAGTGAGCTACAGATCCCAAATCCAGGCATATCTATTGCGCTTATGGAGTTTCACTGATAAAAAGAAAAATGTGGAGGGTAGAAGAATTGGATTAATTTCAGCACCTGGAAACTATTGAACTAAGCATTTAAGGCTATCATTATTTTGTTTAGAGTGCAACAGACAAGCACCAATCGTGTGCAAATGAGCCTACAGAAAACATTGATTTCTACAACCTCTTGTTTTCTTATCCAATGGTTTTTCTGGTTCAGACATGAAAACACTGGCCATGCTGGTAAAATACTGGATATGTGCAACCCTAGAGTACTGACTGGTCTCCCTTTACTGGACTTTCAACCATAATCCAGCACTGTGAGGTCCAAGGAGATGGGCCAGTTAGCGAGCCAGGTTTGCAGCATACAGGCGTGCTCTCATAATTGGGAAAAATACTTCTATGCAGGTGAAAGTAGATATATATATATCAAAACTTTTAATTTAATCTGCATCATGCTTATTTACAAAATGAAATGCATTCTGGAACCATACTATATACGAAAAAGTAGTATTCGAACATTTAAAGCCTTAAGAGCCGATCATAATTTTCTTGCGGACATGGCTCAGGGCACACACCTATAAACCCTTTTAGGCCTCATATCGTACTCTGATAGTTTCTGGTATTCTACAGGGACTTGAGTGATGCCTTTAATACAAACAAGTTATTTTCAACTATTTCGTTTGTTTCAAGTCTTTTTTGCTCAAAACTCTTTCTGCACAACACATCTTATCTTGCGCTGGGTATCTGGGAAAACCAACGTTGAATCCACATTGGTTCCACTGAAGGGCATCCTGCATCACACCTTGTTAGGACCTGAAGAAATATGACCACATCACCCCACCCTAATGAAACTCCTCAAGCTCCCCTTCCCACCCCGCACCACCTTCAAAACCAGCTGCATCACCTACAAAGTCATTGTGACTGGCATCAAGATGCATTCACAATCTCCAAATCAGCCACATCTGCTTTCACCCATTAACTTTATGCTTGTCTTTGACCATATGCAGCTTTCTGATGCCTTTCAGCTAGGATTAGCTGGGATGCAGTAATGTAGAAACAATTTGTTATTATTTGATTAAAGATATGTTTTGTTAAGACCTCGGTCAAACACTTCCACCCAGTGCGAGTAATATAATGATTTCCACTTACAGAACTTAAAAATATATGTACCTGTTTTCTAAGGGTTATTAATGTTTTTGTTATTTACTGATAACTGCACAAAAGAAAATTAGCTTTTTGAGAAGTTTCTTCTGCTTTGACAGAGGACTAATAGTCAACTGGTGGCACTTCCTACGAAGTTATTTCTTGTTACGTCCCATTTTATACATATTAGAGCAGCCTTACACATTCTCTTTCTGCCCAGGTCCCCTAAAATCCTAGAACTGTCCTTAGTAATAAAGCCCTTAGTGGGCATGTGCGTACTCTGTCAGGGTGTTTACTGAGCATACACCTTTTACTAAATTAAGAATAGAAAAAAATATTGTTGATCTTACGTTTAATGTTCTCAATTTCTAGCCCAGTGTTTGAACCTCCTTGGCCCCGCCTCACCCACCACGTGTGTCCATATGTATTCATTGATGCCCACTTTTGCACCAGCCTAAGAAATAATTGTCTTCTAGAGCTTTTCCTTTAAAATCGATATGTCCCTGCTTTACTCCAGAAAGTGACGCACAATAGAAGCATTTCATTAAAATCTGTGAAGTGTGATTACATGCTGGGAAATGCTTTAGTACAGGTCTTCACATCAGTGCACAGTGATATGAAGTGTCATAGCGCAGAGAAGAGAAGGGTAGTGACAGTTGAAGTCAGAATGGAGGACGGAGCTGCCATTCAAGAGCGGTGAATTGTGTTTATCCTGTTATATCTGTAGTCAGCAACTTCACACTCAGAATAATTTATTCTGAGCTAAAGTGATAGCGACCTTGCTTATTAAATAAACATAAGTTTGATAATTCAGAATTAAATAGATTTATTCCACTTTTTAGCTTTGTTTTCCCCTGAATAAAGTTGCTAGATGTTATCAGGGCACAAGTCCTAAAAAAAGAAGTGGGGGGACGCGACGTCACGACATGAAGTGACGTCACGAAAGGTGGGTTTCACCACCAGACTCATTGCCTCCCCTCGCTTACCCCTTAAATGCGATTGCATCAGAGAAGCGAGCGCGTGACATACAGCTGAACATACAGCTGAGACACTTCATGTGTACTGTATTTTACAGATCAAAGGAGGTGTCACTACGGCCGTGAACAAGAACGCACATTAGACTCTGGCAGTAGTTTGTTATCGAGCTCCCGGTAAAATATGTGGGGGGCCGCCGTCCACCCGCCTGGTACCCCGACTCGAGCCGCCCCTGGATATTATAGACTAACAGCTGGAACTCAGAAAACAATTGTGAGATTTAATTCAACTTCTTGACTGCTTGTACCTATAGATTGCTTAATTTCCTCCTTGCATGTAACCAAGTGCGATCCAAATCTTGTGAGATATTTTTCTCCTTTCCCAGTACTTCAGTATTAAGGGCCTTATTTAGAGTTTGGAAGAGGTTCAAATGTGGAGGTTAACCCGCCAATTTCAAGTGCCATAGGCTTTAATGCACTCGTAATACACCGGACGAAAAGTCTCTCTTTTTCTCTTGGGGAGCAGTCTACATGTGTGTGTGTAAGGAGAGGTTAGTATATGCATGGTCTCGAAGGCATTTCAGTCCAGTGGTAACAATGTCTAATTGGTTATTGTACTATCTAGCCTCTGCCTTTTAGTTTCAGAAGTCACCAGAGATTCTGTAATGTTCAGTATTTTCTAAGAGAGCGGAGAGATTTAACGCATTGGGCAGCTTGGCTTTATGCAGGGTTTGCTTGTCTAGAATGTAATCCATTGCTAAACTTACGTCACTCCCCCCACTAATTATTTAGCGTCTTCAGGTATTGATAGTAATCTCCGTTCTATTCCATACCATATCGCTGCAAAATCACTTGCTAGACCATAACGTTTCCTAATCCTAATGTCCTCAGCTCTACTTTGAACGTGAGCTAAAACTCCATGTCCCTTTCGCTCATACTCTAGAGTTAATAAGCATCAAATTAGCCTTCTAAGACATAAGGATAAAGACACCATTCTTTTTTGCAGTTGCTTTGGAATATGCAGTGTCTCTCACCCAACCACAATGCAGTTTTCAAATTTCTTTCAGTTGTATTCTACTTTCTTGGAGCTTCATGTAGTAGTCAAGAATAAAACACTCCCTAGCTATCTTAACGGCAAGTTTCACTTCTAATTAAGGAAATGGAGGCGAGGATTACTCTGTACTTTCTTCGCTTTATTGCAAATTGCAGCCATAACCTTAATGCTTAACATGTCTTCAAAAACAGCATTCCCAAATAACCTTAGGAAAAATAGAAATAAACAAAGTCCAGCCAATCTCCTTGCTGGGTTTATCCGTATAGTCCCTTATCTCTTTACTCCTCTTCTTTCTTCGAGCGACCATCAGTACATCAGCTGCAACATTCAATCCTGTTTCAATAATTCTTTCCCTAGGAAAAATAAACAGATCTTACTAAAGTGAAGTTACTCATGTTTCCAACATCATATATCGTTTGTTTCCATGATGCTGTAACTACACCAAACTGTCTTCAAGAAGGCCATATGTCATGAAAATAAGAACTTACCACAATACTTCTTTTAATCCATGTATGCTGTCAGGAGGGCAATTTTGATTTCTAATCCTTGGGTGAGATAATCCTTGCCTCCCTGTTAATAATAGAATTAAAACTTTACATTGCGATAGCTAGGCCATTTTTATTCTAATGACTGGAGACAATAATTACGCTAGTTTGAGGCTTCCTCGCCACAAAGGAAGCCAGCCATATTTACAACTGGCTTAGTAAGTAGTAATGTTTGAATCTAGAATCAGAAGACCAGTCTGCTGTGAACATGATTTTTTCATGCCTGGCTATAGACTCCATTGGGCCCCTGGCTTAATGAGCTCCAAAGACACTTGTGTCAATGCTTGCCTCTTGCATGACCGATCTAGCAATAATGGGGGATGAGACTGCCATGAGGGTTTTCTTTATGGATAGAAGAAGCTGGTGATCTCTGGGAGGACAGGTATCCGCTGTCATTTCCTCGTATGCCTTGGTACATCGCAACACACAGAGTTTGTGATTATCTTCAAAGGTGGGCTATGACACCACTCTCAAGTTTGTCTTTGTTCTTCTATGTAAAGGAAAAGTGACTCCCTTCCTGAGTAAAAATTCTACCTGTAATATCCAGTGTCCGGACATCCAGAACCCTCTTACAGGGAACAAGACAAAACAACATAGCTAATATACCTGATTACTCTTTCCTTGAGAGGTATCTGTTATTTTGCCTCGAAAGTTATGGACTCAAGTAGGAGTATTGTGGGTCAAGTAGTTCGGCAAGATTGCCGCCCCTCAATAACGTCTTCACCATTAGGTGATCGTGCACTGCGCTACCTTCAATGGGAATGTGTTGTATGAAAATGGGGAACCGAAAACATTTACTGACTGGTAAGCCATGCCTTGTGATGCCAGCTCGACAGAAAATTTAGGACATGCACAATGTCAGACCCCATAGGATCCACACCCCTTTGCATACAGTAACTTAGCCATCTTGACCAAGTCTGTCTGTATCTCATGGAGGTTGGGTCTCCCCAGGGTTTTGAAAGGAGGAACTGAGCTTGTTCTGAAAGACCTGCGACTTTCCATGTTTCCCTGTAATCTGCTAAATCTGCAATGCCATCAGTCTCAGGGAGCCCTCGACCACCAACCAATGGGGATTTCCCAGGAATCCTGCAGGAGATCCCAAAACAGGGGTAGATGGATTGGAGAATCAATGATAACTAGATCCGACGCTTGAGTTCTCTAGGAAGGTGTCACTATTAATAGGTCTGCTTGTTGCCACCTGAGTTGTGCAGATTTCCTTCTTATCATCAAGAAAGGTAGGAATACCTAACCCTTCTCCCGCTCTAGTTTTGAAGCAGGGTATCCGCTGCCGGAGGGTCTGGTCTCCAGCTGAAGTGTCTATCCATCTGGCAGTCCAGCCTGGAAGCAAACAGATCCACCGATAAGGTGCCCCATATTCTGGATAGGGCTTGATATATCTGTGGTTTAGCTGCCACATCCTGGTGTGTCTGCAGTACCAGTCCACCACCTCGTTTCACGATCCAGGGAGATATACCGCCATCAGCGAGATCTTGTTTTTGAAGCAAAATTCCCAGAGATTTTTACCGTGGTCTGAGAGAGGCGTGGATCATGTCCCACTGAGGTGATTGCTATAACAAACTGCTGAGATGTTGTCCATCTTCAGAAGCACGCAGCATTGAACTTTGTCCTTGGTCCAACAGTGGATAGCAAAGGAGCCCACAACCAGCTCCAGGCAGTTTATATATAGCCTTGGTTCTTGAGATGTCCAAACACCGTCTATGGATAACTCTCCACAACGGGCAGCTTAGCCTGTCCTGCTGGCATCTGACACGATCACCATGTCCAAGTTGGATCAAAATTTGGCTTTCCCATTCCAGGACTCCATTTGAGCCAACGGCCATACAATCTCATCCTTCGCTTTGGCAGAGAATGCGACCACCTTGGAATATGTGAGGCCCTTCCGTAGCTGGGATACCTTTAGCGTTGCAGCTCCCTGTTGTGCAGCAGCCCCGGAATAGGGCTTGTATGAATAAAGAGAGGAGTCCCACAATTCTCGCCAGCGGTCAATGATAAGTTCTCTCCTTCTTGAGGATATTTTGCAGCATCTGCTTGATTGTTGCCATGTTCCTGGAAGAAAGACTCAAGGTAGTATCCACGGAATCGTTGATGAAACCCAAGGTCAGCTTCTGGGTTGGAATCAGGTTCGACTTGTCTTCGTTGACCACAAATCCCAACAACTCGAAGAGCAACATGGTCGTTTGGAGATGTTCCGCAAGCTTCTCTAGGCACTGATCCATCTGGGTGAATGTCTGGCTCGCAGGTACTCTCTCGCTGGCTTGAGCACCTTAGTGAAACTCCACTATGCCGAAGACATTCCAAAAGGTAGGGATATACATTTTAAAAACTAGTTTCTCCATTTAAATTGTAGAAATCAACGATCTGGAAGGTAGATCAGATGGCCAGGTAGGCGACCTTCAGGTCCAACCTGACCAGCTATGCCTGGTGGTGCAAGAGATGTCAGAGGGGGTGGTTGCCCTCCATCCTAAAGTGGTGGAATACCAGTCACTCATTGGAGACCTTAAGGTTGATGATTGGAAGTTGGACCCTGTTCCTTCTCTCTTTCAGATACAAATTTCTGGGAAATTCCCTGGGGTGTGAGTCCGGAGATTGCACCTTTTTCCAACAAGGCCATGACTTCCCTGTCTACTAGCTCTATATCGCACATTGAAAACCTGATAGGGACAGGACACCTGATGAGGAGAGCTGTAAAATGTTATCTGAAATCCTTGCACCAATTGCAACACCCCTGCGTCTGTAGTGAGTGCTCGCCAGTTGTGTATGAGAAGAGCCAGTCCACCCCCTACCTTTAAGTGGAAAGAAAAGGTTACTCTTACTGTGGGCAGATCCGTGGTTGTTGTTCCCCTTAAAATTGTCCCATGGAACCTCGTTGGTGTGGCCATCCTCTGGAGAGAAGGAAGGTTCTGAACTTTGGGGGGTCCTGCCACTGCCCCCACCTGGAGCCCTCTCCTCTAGAAGGGGATTGGGAGTAAAGTCGTCCAGTTGAGTGCCCTCGCCATGACGAGCCCCGGTGCGGTTGCCTTGGGGGCAAAAATGCATTTCATGGATACGTGTGCCATGTACAGAGAGGAGAATGTAGCCACACACTTGCCCAGTTCCTTGCCAAATGGGTCACCAAAGAGATCGCCCTGTGCTTCCACCCCCACTTCGGAGGTGCCCAAGTGCCCCAGCTTGGGGTCTACCTTGATACGGGGAGACCTGCAGCGCTCAGCTGATGGGGCACAATTAGCGTTTCCCAATAGGATTATTTGTATTTGTATGGTGTATTTATAAAGCGCATGCTGTCGCTCCGAAAGGAGTGTCCTGGCGCTGAAATAGTGTATCGTACATTGCTGGGAACTAGATAGAGGCCATTACAAAGACATCAGACAGATTGAAAATCCATGTCTTCAGTTGTTTCCTAAAAGCATTCTCATGGGTAATCAATCTGAGTTCTTTCGGCATGGCATTCCAAGCCTTTGATGCCAACACAGAAAGAGTTTTTCCCCCTTTTGTTTTATAATGAAATCTGGGGATGGTAATTAGATTTCCGCCTGAAGATCGCAGACTTCTTGGGGGGTCATAACGGGTGTAGCGTCTTGAGAGGTACTTAGGTCCTATTTTATTAAGGGCTCTGAATGTTGTTAAAAGGATTTTGAACAAGATCCTCTTATGTAATAGCAGCCAATGTAAAATCTTAAGTGCAGCCGAGGCAGAGGACCTTCTTGGTAATTTAAGTACCAGTCTGGCCGCTGCATATTGCACACTCTGTAATTTTTTCAACGTTGATTTTTTGATCCCAGCCATCAGGCCGTTACAATAATCTAAACGTGAAAGAATAAGGGCCACTGCCACCATCTTTCTTGAATCAGTGGGCAGGAAATCAAAACATTTCTTCAGAGATTTAATAACTGAAGCAACTTCCTGCCACATTCCTTACATGTTGGTCAAAAGAAAGAGCGGAGTCAAACAAGACTCCCAGGTTTCTGGCTGTTTCAACTGAGTTTGGAGGTACAGGTGAGTCCTCAGGCCACCAATCCTTAGGACAGAAGTGGACATCTTTACCTATCGGTAGAATCTCTGTCTTATTAGTATTGCACTTCAGATGGTTATTGTCCATCCATTTGAAGACTTCTGTCAGGCAATTCTTTAGATTTTGTTCTGCGTTGGTAGAATTCTTGTCCATGGAGACGATCAATTGAGTGTCATCGGCATACGATGTCACAAGTATGCCGTATGACTCTATCAATGCAATAAGGGGGACCATGTAAACATTGAACAATAAAGGACTCAAAATAGAGCCTTGTGGGACTCCAAATGGCACCCGTTTTCCCTAGAACAAAAGGGACCCAATGAGATCGTTTGGGATCTGTTTGACAGGAATGATATTATCCAGGCCAAGGCAGTTCCTGTTATACCTATGTATCTCAGCCTTTCAATCAAAATTTCGTATGAGATGGTATCGAACGCTGCTGTGACGTCCAATAAGATCAGAACAGCTTTCCTACGCTCATCCTGCAAGAATTTAATGGAGTCAGTGAGTTCCATAAGGGCCGTTTCGGTTGAGTGTCTGGGCCGGAAGCCTGACTGCTGAGGGTGAAGGATGTTATGAGTTTCAACAAAGTTTTTTCATTCTAAATATACCATCTGTTCCGTTATCTTCCCAAAACCGGAAGGAGAGAAATTGGTTGGAGATTAGAAAGATCAGTGGGGGATTTGTTAGTCTTTTTCATTAGGGGTTTAACGGTTGCTTTTTTCATTCAGAAGGCACTATCCCCTGACTGAGTGAAGCATTGAGAATCGAATTAATGAGAGGGTTAACTACATCGATTATCAGATGTAATATTTGGGAAGGGCAGGAATCCGTAGGTGCTCCTGATTTACAGGCCAAGATGGTCTCCAGAGTTTGAAGAAGGGAGACCGATTGGAAAGTACTTAAGGTGGGATCCTTAGTCTTTCGTGAATCCTGATGACTAAATAGGGAAAGAGAGGAGGGAGTAGGAAACTGCTTCTGTAAAAGCTCGATTTTCTTTTCGAAAAAATCGGCAATCTGGTTGCAGAGGCCTAAGGAAGATGGAATTTCTTGTTGGAGTATTTTAGGGTGGGTAAAGGACCTCACTATGGAGAATACAGTTCTCTGCTTTTGCTGTGCCTCAGTAATAACATTCACATAGTAGTCCTTGGCCTTTTTAATGCTGGCAAGGTAGGATTTCCTATGCTGTATGTACAGAGTTTTAGGTGCTTGATCAGAAGATTTCCTCCATTTACGTTCACTCTTTTTGCATAATAAATGCTTATCAGCCAGCGTCTGGGAGTACCAAGGAGCATTAATTTTTCTCCTTTTACCTTTACTCGGGGGGCGTTTGGGGGGGCATAATCTGTAATGACTTGTTGCATCCAAGAATGGAAATCTATAGAGTCCTGGGACGCATCACTGGAGAAACTAGGCACCTGTGAGTGCCGCGGTGGATTAAGCTTGATATTATCAGCAACACCTTTCCAATTTAGATTGGTTACGGGTTGCTGGCTGACCCTAGTTCTTATTTTCCCTGGGCAAGAGACACATATATTGAAAGGGATCAAACAGTGATCCGTCCAGATTTGCGGAACCGGAAGGTAAATTTTCAGTGGGGCAAAGTTGGAACATATCCCATCCAAAGTATGTCCGGCCGAGTGAGTAGGTTGCATCACATGTTGATGTAAGCCGAAAATATCCAAAGTCTGATAAAAATTGATCACAGATGTGTCGATTTTCGATTCTAACTGAAGGTTGAAATCACCCTGAAGTGTTTTTATTACAGCTTGTTGAGCCCAACCTGAGAGGACATCTGGGGAATCCAGGGAACCGAACACTTTAGCTTCCTCCACTATATAAAGCATTTTGGTTAGAGGGCATATTATCAACAAGGACTTTGTCCTGACGGGAGCGCCAGGATTTGTCTATACCTTTCTTAGGGTCGCGGATATACTTGGCCAAGAAAGGTTCGATCTCCGGGGTTAGTGCAGCCTTTCCTTGCAGAGATGATTATGGAAATTTCACCCTAAGGCGACAGGAATGCCTTCTCTGACTGGTCAAAGGGGTCAGTATCCACTCCCTGCTCGTGTCTGCATTTCACAGTCACCTTCTTGGGCTGCCCTGGAGATATTGGGGCAGAGGGTCTGGCAGAGGCTTTCCTCCAGAGGGTCTTTTCATAGGGCACCATGCCGTATGCGACCTCCCAGTGTATAGAAGCATTGACAACTTCACAAAACTTACCATCGAAAGGAAAGTATTGTTGCTTTCTCAACAGAAGGGAGAACCTGTGAAGTTTGCATTATAGGAACATATGAAACTTGGAGACCAGTACAAAACAACTACTGCCTGGGACACAGATCACCCTTCAACAATGCACTGGATATAATGAGCCTGGGTTGGTGTCCCTCGTGCCTATCAAAATAGCTGTGATGGTGCTGATACTTTTCCTGCTTTAGCTATCAATACAGACCTCATTGACTCCCTCCAGCCAGCGGGGCAAACGGATACAGGAATCCATGATCAGCGCGCTATCTTTGATCGAAATCTCATCTCCTCTCTGCACCAATGGCGTAGCCTGCGAGGAGCACTTCAGGAGCACTGTGGCAGCATCCTCTAGAGGTTGGAGGACCTCATCATATCATGTAGCCCCGGGGGCCGATTTCGGCCGAGAACTCTGCGTAGGAGTGTGATTAACAGCATTCCCACAGGACAAAGGAAAGCCTGCAACAAAACCAAGGTTTTGTTGCACACACACACACACACACGGCCTCACTGCTCTTACCTGCACGGGCTGCGGCTGGTTAAGGGAAAAAAAGTGTACAAGAGGCAAAATGTGGGAAAAATCAGAAAGTCCATAGATCAAATATTTTGAACTTTAACCCATAGTCCTAAGCGTAAACGTTGCCAAGACATTTGCACACCGACTAGCCACTACCCCTTACTTTAAAACTTGGTAGCAGTGAAGTAGTATTGAGGATTATGGCTATCCCAGTCAAAGTAACAAAATGCAATGGTACACAACTAATGCCACCCCTTGAATTCTTTCATTTGATACCGAATATTACCAGTTTCATCACCGTTGGTTGATGAAGAATTTTCCTAGGTTTTTAGTATTAAATCTTTTTTTTATTCAAAGCAAATACACCGACTAGTGCTTGTGGAGTCACTGGCCGAACAGTAACAATACAGGTGTTGCGCCATTGCCAATGCGAGTTCCCTACGAAGCATATTAAACACAGCATGCCGCCTACAACCCAGCTGGGCCGGCCGCGTTTGAAAGAATGAGAATCAGTCGGTCGCTGTAACGATGCGTGCAGTGTACGAAAAACCCCAACTAACACCCTCCCCCACTCTTCCCCCCAACTTCCCCCTTGTCCGCTGAGTAAGAAGAAAAGAAACACTAAAGAAACCAGTAGCAGTGAAGAGGGTACCTTGGAGGAGACCCTACTTCTGGGATGTCTTTTTGCGGGGCTTTGTCTTGGTCTCCGTGAGTGGTGTGTCAGCAAGATGCAACAATCGCAGGTAACGGGGACAGCTCAATTCCCTGAACTCTCCCGTAAGTAGGGTCAAAAATGGCCACCAGAGGTCCGCAAATTCGTCCCCTCTGCCTGCCGTGGTCAAAGACAGCTCCTCCATTCCTAGAATTGTCCAGCCAAGTTGCACGGGAGGTTGAGGATCTCTCCAACGGGCCACAATGTTTTGCACAGCTGCCACTAGAGCAATTGCTATCAGCCTCCCTCTCATAGACTTCAGGGGGTACATCAATGCGTTGGGTAGGCCCAGTAACACGTAGGCAGAAAATCGGGGGAGCTGGGTGTCTAAATGCGTGTCTATCAGGTCTAGGATAGTGGTCCAATATTGCTGCAGCCGCTCGCAACAGCACAGCAAGTGCTCCAGGGTGCCTAACTCTCCGCAGCCTCTCCAGCAGCGGTCACTGACTTGGGGGTCCCAGCGGTGTATGCGCTCCGGGGTGTGATACCAGTATGTGGCCACCTTTGTGAGTGTCTCAGTGAAACCTGTGTGATAGGCCGAGTGCCGGGCCCTAAGGTATATCCCTTCCCATTCTTTGCGCAAGAGCTGCCTTCCTAGGTCTTTTTCCCATCTAGCCTTCCCCGCGTTATATGTGTATATGTTAGTAAGAAGCGGGTGTTGGTATATGTCTGAGAGCAGTTTCTTCTCCGACGTGCGTGTCAGTAGCCATTTTTCATAGGGCGTAAGAAAGCGCTGGGCTCCCGGTTTGATCGACGGATGTAGGACCCAATGTCGGACTTGCAGATAGGGCATACGATCTGCTTCTGGTACGCCATAGTCCTCTTTCACCTTCTGGAAAGGAAGGATGCCCTGAAGATCAAACATATGGCACACCTCCCTGCAGGGCGTAGTTCTCCAAGTTGTGAACGCCTGTGTGTCTAGGCCTGAGGTAAAATCTGGATTGTTGAATATTGGCGTCAGCGGGGAGGGAAATGAAGTGAGATCTCTCCGGACTGCCACTCTGTCCCACACTTCCATGACCGTACTAGTGATATACGACGCGTATAGGTTAGGTGGCCTGTGGCGCCGTGGTAGGAAGGGAACACCCTGGAGGGTTCGGCCCGCCACCGCCTGGTCTTGAAAAAGCCAGTGTTTGCTGGACTCCAATTGGTACCACTCCACGAGTGTGCGTAGCTGTGTCGCTTGGAAGTATAGGGTAAGGTCGGGCACCCATACTCCTCCATGTGCCGGGGGGAGCGTTGCAATCAGGTGCTTAAAGCGGGGGCGACGACCATTCCATACAAAACGTGCCAGATCTGCTTGCGTTTTCTGGAGCCATTCCGCTGGTGGGCGTAGCGGGAGAGTTTGGAAGACGTAGAGGACCTGTGGTAGCAGTGTCATTTTAATAGCTGCAATGCGACCCAGCCAGGAAAGTGTGAGGTGCTTCCACTTCCTAAGAGCCTCATTGAGGCGCGTGCTGAGTCTGGCATAGTTGACCTCTGCTGTAGCCCGTATCGTTGGTGCTAGCAAGACTCCCAGGTAGGGAACAGTAGAGGTAGACCACTGCAGGTCAAATTCTGCCTTAGCTTCCGCCAACACTTCTGGGGGCAGGGACACATTCAGCGCCTCCGACTTATCCACATTAATTTTAAAGCCTAAGGCCAGGGCGAAGGTATGCAGCTCGATAAAGAGCGCCCGCAGGGATTGCATCGGGTCCATGAGAGAGAGCAGAATGTCATCCGCATATAAACTGATTTTGTGCGTGTCTCCACCAAATGGGATGCCCTGGATGAGTTGGTGCTGTCTAATTCGCTGTGACAATGGCTCCATATATAGCGCGAATAAGAGGGGGGAAAGCGGGCAGCCCTGTCTGGTCCCTCTGCCAATCTGGAAGCGTGGTGAGGTGTGACCATTCACCCGGACCGTAGCGTTCGGCTGCCTATAGCAGTTGAATATGCGGTTTCGGAGAGTTTCCCCAAAGCCAAATCGTTGTAGCGCCAGGTCGAGATAGGGCCAGTGCACCCGATCAAACGCCTTCTCAGCGTCTATGGTGAGGAGCATGCAACCCGGCCTCGTTCGTGACCCAGCCTCGATCAGGTGGAGGACACGTTTGGTGTTATCGCTTGTTTGCCGTTGAGGGATGAAGCCAGCCTGGTCAGGTTCAACCAGCTGTTGCATATAGGGAGCCAGTCGGCCGGCGATGATACTTGTATAGAGCTTGAGGTCGATATTTAATAAAGATATTGGCCTGTAGGAACAGTACCTAGTTGGGTCTTTACCGGGTTTGGGTATCACCGAGATTGCGGCTTCCAGCAGCTCCGGAGGGATGGCTCCTGGCTGATTAAAGGTGTTGAACAGATCTCGCAGTAGGGGGGCAACTTGCGGGCAAAATGTCTTATAGAAAGTCGCAGGGTAGCCGTCTGGGCCAGGTTGTTTCCCTAGTTTGAGTCGGGAGATTGCCGAGATGACTTTCTCTAGGCCAATGGGCCGATCGAGAAACTTTGCCTGCGCCTCGTTCAGGGACGGGAGGGTCGCCCCTTCCAGATAATCGCTGCCAGCTTGCAGATCTAGTTTGTCTGCGTCATACAAGTCGGCATAGAAGCCTACGAACGCTGCAGCTATGACCGCGTCTTCTGTGATCGGATCACCCCGGCTAGGTTGGATGGTCCGAATGTGTTGCCTCTGGCGCTGCTCTCGCAGCTTGCATGCCAACAGTTTCCCACACCGGTCTCCCCCGGCGTAGTAGGCATGTTTCAGGCGCAAGGCGGCAAACTCCGCTACATCCTGATCTAGGGCTGCTAACATCTTCCTTTCCGTGCACAGTTGGCGCCAGGCCCTGGCTGCCCCTGTGCGCTGGTGCATCTGCTCCAGCTCTGCTACCCTTTGCGTGAGTTCGGCCCTCTTCTGTGCGCGCTCCCTATTGTCCGCGGCCACCGAAATAAATTCGCCCAGGAGGACGGCTTTAAGTGTAGCCCATTGGGTGGCTTTGGTGGTGTCGCCGTTGGCGTTATGTGTGAGAAAGTGTCCGATGGCTGTCGTGATCTTCTCTATCGTGGCAGGGTTTTGCAATAGGCCATCGCGCAGGCGCCAGTGTCGTTGTGGACCGGGAGTGTCCGGTACCAGGAAGGACGCCACTACTGGGGAGTGATCCGACAGCGAGGCCGGGAGGATCTCAACATCTTGCGCGCGCGCCGCCAGCTGGGTAGAGCATAGGAAATAGTCTCGCCGCGCGTAGGACTTATGGGCTGCTGAATAGTGCGTGTAGGCTGTAGCTCGGGGGTGGGAGTGTCTCCACAGGTCGACAAAACCTATATCCGCAAGATGTGCATGTCCCGCCGTTGAAAGTGCCCCAACCTGACCGAAGCGCTGGTTAGAGCGGTCCGCCGTGTTGTGAAACACTAGGTGGAGATTCCCCCTATCAGTAAGTGTGGGTGCGTGTTGGCTGTGGCTGCTTCTAGCGCTGAGTATAGGTATCGTTCCTGTCCGTCGTTAGGTGCGTATGCCGAGCCTATCAACAACGTCTGTCCCGCCACCAGGAAACGATGGACCAGTAGCCTGCCCTTAATCTCTGCTTCTTTTTGCAACACCCGTCCCCTGAAGGATCTTGCTACTAGGATCGCCACCCCAGCCACTTACTTGGATGCCGATGAGAAGAACTGCTCTGGGAAGGAGCGGGATTTAAGCCTATGGTGATCTTTGGGCAGTAGGTGTGTCTCCTGCAGTAGGCAGATGTCTGCTTGTGAGTTCTTCAGAAAAGAGAGAATCGCCTTGCGCTTGATTGGGCTATTAAGCCCTCTCACATTCAGTGAGAGAACGGTCAAGGGTTGAGTCATCCCGGACATGCAGCAGAAGCAGACGCGCTATGTGTGTGAGCTGTCAATGCGAAAGGAAAAAAAGGGGAAAAAAGAAAAACGGTTTTTCTCAGCACTAGTGGACAAGGAGGTCCCTCCCCCCACCCTACCCCCAACCCCAACCCCAAAAATGTGTCCCTCCCCGCAACCCCAACTGTGCCCCCCCCTTCCCAGTCCCTCCCCCCTCCCCCCGATCCCAACCAGTGAAACCCAAGTAAGAGTCATAGTCCCAGGTCGGTCTATTGTAGTGTAAACCTGTAGAGTAACCAAAGTCAAAATAGATCCAGACCTGTGGAGTAAAAAATAGATGGGGAATGTGGCATCGGCGACCTTCGTGGCCCACCACTCCTCTCTCCCCCTTGTCGTGGCATCAAATGCAAGCCCCCTTCGTTGCTGTCTTAAGAAGGCCCTGAGTTGTCCTTTGCCACTTCCTTGACTGCCGCCGCATGTTCCTTGGCAATCGTTGTCTGATCCGGGCGTGCACGTGACTTAGGCTGTCGCCGTCTTCGAACTTTCTGCCAGCCATCTCGTTGGGCCTGTGACTGAGTGTCTTGTGACGACCCCAGAGTGGCGTCGTCGCTGTGGTCTTGATCCGGCATCTCTAGCCCCAGTAGGGCGCAGGTGTCCTGGAGGGAGCGCATCTGGTGAAGGGCTCCTTCCCACCGAAAGATTAGTCTGAACGGATGGCCCCAAGAGTAGGGCACCTCTTTATCCCTCAGGAATGTGGTAACAATTTTGAAGTCCCTCCGTTTCTGGAGCGTTATCGCCGAGAGGTCCTGAAAGAGTTCCACAGAGGCGTCTCGGAACCGGAGAGGCTGGGACTGGCGCGCCTCTCTAAGAATCCTTTCTTTGAGTGGAAAGTCTGGGAGAAAAGCCAGGATGTCCGGGGGGGGGGGGGGCGGGGCACGGCGCGCCAGCCCCACCCGGTGCGCCCGATCAATGCGGATGGGGAAATCGTGGGCTCTTTAAGAATTTCCCGGAATAAATCCTGGAGGTTCATAGTGACACTATTCCCTTCCGCTTTTGATGGCACTCCCCGGACCCTTATGTTGTTCCGCCGGGAGCAGTTCTCCAAGTCCTCGTTATGTGCTTGAAGGTCCACTTGCTGTTCTCGCAATCGTAGAACTTCCTGCTGGAGATGCACCAGCTCTTCACAGCGGATATGATTGGAATCTTCCATTGTTGCCACTCTCTCCCCTAGACCGTCCATGTCCCGGCGCAGCTCCTTCTGTTCACTCACCAGTTCTTGTTTTAGGGTCTGAAAGTCTTCCCGCAGTGTGCCGAACAAGGACTCAAGAAAGGACCTCGTGACAGGGGCCTCCTCTTTGGCCGCACCCGGGTTGGTGGCGGGCGTGGATGGCGGTGATGCTACTTGGGACTTATCTCCTTTAGACGGCTGTTTTATCAGCAGTTCGGTGATGGGGCGGCCTCCTCTGTGGCTAGTATTCGCCATCGCGGCGTTGCCTGCTGTGTCTCAACTTCGTAGTAGTGCCCGTGTCTTTGTACTCGTGGATGGGCCAACCGGGTCCACTGTCACCCCTCCGGTTGTTGCGGGATCGCTCGTTGTGAACCCTGGGGTCACGTCTTCAGCGATCTTCACCACCACTACCTCCCTCTGGTCTGTGATGTGCAGCCTCTCCGTCCGCTGTGGCCGGGTCTATCGCCACCGTCTCCTTCCCTCCGATAACCTCCCGACTCTCTCCTCTACGATTGTGCCGTCCGCCCTCGGCCCTCCGGCTCCTCCACGGTCGTGAGCCACCACTACCAGTCCCTTTGTTTGGCTTGCCTCGCGCCTGCCCGCCCCTGCCGTCGGTGGAACCTTCTGCTAAGGCCCGGGTTAGGGGGCCAGGACCAGACCTCAACTCCTATTACCCCTCACAGGCTCTTCTGTGTGTCCCCGTCTTACCGGTCTGTGCCTGGGCGAACCAAGTCTCGTTGTCGGGCCTTCAGTCCCCACCTCTTCGCCCGGTAGGTCCCTGGGTGTGACGCCGTGCTCTGCTCGCCGGTTGGTGCCTGCACCTCTGGGTGATTGCTGTGCGTGATGGGTCGCTGTCTGCTGCCCCAGTTGTTGGGGTGTCGTATCTCTCTGCCTCTGGTTGGCGTCTTCGGCTTCTCGCAGGCCCGAGTGTTTCTCCGGTCCTGTGTCCCCAGGACCCGGCTCCCAGGCCTCACTCAGGTAGGGTTTCCAGCAGCACCCGGAGTGCTCACCGGCCCAGTCGCTCTGCCGCTCCTCGCCCCAGCGTGCCCCAAGGGTGTCTCCAGTCCTGGGGGGCCACTGGTGCCAGACGCACTATAGCTGCAGCAGGGCTGTCAGGGGGGGCCTACCTCCGCCGGGGTGAACTACTTCCCGTGCTGCTTCGGCCCGATCTGGGACTTGCTCTGTGTCCTCGGGGGGGGGGGGGTTGCCTCCTGTTTTGGGAGTCTTTCTGGGGGTGCGAGGCTGCCTCCGTCAGGGCCGACCGCCCTCTGCATTGTCGCGTTGCCGACGTCTTCTGTGTTGCTGCGCTGCCCAGCTCGGGCTTTTGGCATCTCCGCTCAGGGCGTGTCACCGCCAGTTGTCCTGCACACCAGTCCGGTCCTCTGCCCCCCTGGTCTTTCTGGAGGCTGTGTGGGTTCCTGCAGTAGGGCCGACCGCTCCCTCGCTCTCAGTTCCCCCCGGTCCGCCTGGCTCTCCTAGGCCCCGACCGGGCCCTCAATTTCCTCGCCCCTGGCCCGTCTGATCACCCCCCGCAGGGAGCTCTTTGGGTCCGGCCAAAGCTCTTCTCCCCGAGTCACTTCGGGGTCGCATGGCTCCTCTCGATGAGCTGACCCCTCACCAGCTCTGCCTTTGCTGGCCCGCCTAGGCCCCGACCCGGCCCTCGATTTCCAAGCTCCCGGCACGTCTGGTCATGCACCGCCGGGCGCTTTACGGGTCTGTTCGGGTCTCTTCTCCCCAGGTCTTTCCGGGGGTTATCTGGCGTCTCATGGCGGGCTAACTCCTCCCCCGCTCCGCCACTACCTAGCTGCGTAGGCCCAGACCGGGCCCTCGATTTTCGCGCTCCCGGCGTGTCTGATTCCCCACCTCCGGGAGCCTTGCGCGCTGGGCCAGCTCCTCGCTCTCTCGGTCTCTCTGGAGGCTGGGGAGTTGCTCGGCGTCCCCCGATGGGGTCTATCGCCGTCTAACGCCTCTCCGACAGGTCCGTGCAGGCCCAGCCCGGGGCCTCGATTTCGGCGCCCTCCGCACCTCTCGCTTCTCCCGGTCGAGTCTCCGCTTTCCCGGGCTCCCAGGTGACGCCGCTGGCCTCTTAGCCGCGTCGGGGTTGCAGGTGGCCTTTGTGGTCAGCAGGGCCCTTCGAAGTTCGGCATTTGGGGGCAATTTGCTATCTTTGTGTGCTTAAGGGGAATCAGGGCAGGGAGCCACGCAGACCCGCGTCCATTCAGGTCGCCATTTTGGCCACGTCCCCCCCTTTCCTAGGTTTTTAAGGGCATCTCAACTACAAAGCTTTTTACCTATAAAATGGAAAGGACGTCTTGAGCTCAATCAGCACTTCAAAAGAAAGCTATCCTTACTCAGTGTTTGGTCTGATTTTGTAAAATGGCACATTTGTTTATTTATTTATTTCTTCCTCAATTAAAAATACAGCTTAATTCTCGGCCTGGCTAAATGTACATGTTATGAATATGGCAGCAGCGGGACTTAAGTTGGATGAGGTGCAATGGCATCTGCTGTATATTGTTTGTTTGGATGGTAATGGCCCCTGCTTAGTAAACAGCCATGTACCCCTGCTTGACTGCATGTCAAACTGGTATCCTGACCTTTAATTAGACCCTGGCTTCATAATGATCTGGCGTGTGCTTAGAGGTCTATGCCTAACCCAGACAATGAGAGGTCTAGAAACTATGCTGTGACCTGAAGGAGTGCACCATGTGTTCCCTCATAAATGACATTGGACTACTCTCCATTCTCTGGGAGTATCACATAAAGCAGTTGTTGTAGTATAGTGTGTTTTTGAATATATAGTGTCCATCCATCTCACCAGACCCCATCCCAATTACACAGAACGAGCAAGGACCGTCCCACGTTTCTGTGTGTTGGACACGGGACCTCAAATAGAGTCTCTACTGACCTCAAACCTTCTGTACTTGGCATTCTTGATGTCGCTCCTCCTCTCCACCAACCCCGAACTGGCAGCATCACTTGTGTGCTTGGGCACCACTGTGAGGCACTACACCTGCACATCCTGAACTTGCTTTCAGAAGCTGTCAGACTCCCCGCTCCTTCCTTCCTGTCAGATTATGCTGTCTAGCACTGGAATTCATTTGTAATCATCAGCACGGCTGTCAAAAGCAGTTCATCTTTTCCGCCACATTCGAAATTGACCATCTAGGAAATTTGAAAAAAAAATCTAAAAAGAAAGACACAACTGCTCTTTCATCATTCCTCCCACGGGAATCTTTCCATCGGATGAGATGGCTTTCTGCCAGCGCGCGCCCATGAATACTTCATGCAGATCACAGCGTAAGAAGATCCGCGCGGACAAAAATCGCTCCATCAAAGTCCCAGCTCCGCTTGGCACGCGCTGCGCGGCCGCTAAGTGCTCACACCGTTTTCCATCAATCACAGCTCGGTAAACGCATGCAGAAGTTGATTTTATCGAGGTTGGCCATGGCAGATATCTAAATACATGATGCACAGTTTGTGTTTATCGTTCTGCGCGTTCATGCCCTCGCTTTAGTGGATCTATTCAGTCAGTATCCTGCAGCCTTTCGTCGGAGTCTCGGCGTAGATGGGAAATATTGGGAATTTGACACCGTCATTTCTTGTCAGTTGGCCCTGGACACTGTTGCTTGCAACTGTTAGCCTAGACTTTTTTTTCTGTCTTCTTGACTTTTCAATAGTAACTTTGGTTGATGGCTACGGGTTGGGCTCATTTATAGTGTATGGCAGCTAATGCAGATGAATGTCCAGCCGCGGCTTAACACATCTATATCACTGATAATGTGGTTGAAAAGTAGAGCAGCTGCAATAGATCCAAAAACCAAAAGATGTCGAGCGCTTACGGCTCACGAGTTAGTGACTGAATATGCTGAATGCCTCTTTACGTACAGGTGGAGCTACGTTCTGTGAGTAGAGCAGATTGTCTTCAGACTTTGTGAGTCAAGACCAGCGAGTCCCGACAGGTACTCATCTGTGGACTCATCAGTGTGTTTGAGTGCTGCAACCAATAACGTTTAAATCATACCTGTCTCCTTGTTATCAAATCCAGCAGGGTATTTTCAAATCACAATAGTCCATAAAAGATCTGTGTATTGTTGTCATTGCTAATTATATCATTTAATGAATTGTTTTAAATAGGAATGTACCAATATTTCCAGGTTTTTCTAAGTTCGTCGTCGATAACCAAATGTTACTGCTGCACAAATCTGTACTTAACACATATTACCCTTTAAATTACTCCTTTTTGCTGTAATCCAACTACTAGAAGGAGATTCCTTTAAACGGTCAAACTCCCTTACTTTCCTTTCTGCTTGTAGCTCACCATACAGAAGACATCCGAAGACGAAGTGACACAAAACATATTGATAATCTGACTGGTGGAACTATGTAGGTACAGGATATTGCGCTTTTTGTGCTTACTGGGATTGCGGGCGGTTGCACTTTCCAAACGAGTACATTTTGAATTTTCCAAGTACCCTTTATCTATTTGGTTATGGTGTCCAGACGTCAGTAGTGTATTAAACAATGCTTTAGTCATCTGTCTTTGGACTTGTAATGCTATCTCTCAGTTAGATGTGGAGTAGAACAACACTTTGGACGCAATATAAGTGGGGTTCAGGCAACCCATCCTGAGAACAGGAAGCTGTCTCTTTAACAAGAGTTCAAGGAATATACCACTTCAAGCAGAAAATAGGAGATGAATGGGAGTGCTTCCATGTTGTTAAATGTGCTCTCCAGAATGTGCATATACAATTTAACTAACCACTCCAGTCTCACGATTCGTGTTTCTTCATGGAATCCGCATATAACAGATCATCATACTTTTTGGTGCTACAGTATTTAAAAGGCAGGGTATCCAGAGCATGAAGTACTCCTCTGTTCTGGGAGAAGCCCAGGAAATGGGAATTCCCATTTGTGATAGGCAACTAAGTCCTAGTGCAATGAGGCCAGCTCTTTTCTTCATGACTGTGAGGTAAAGAAATGATCTACTTTTCCAAAATCTTTAGCAGCAGTTGTAGATCTGTCTTGGAATTATCAGTGAATGGCCTAATCATTTCAAGCAATTTGTCAAACGTCATGTGAATCATTCCTAATATTTCCTGCATCCCTATTTATCATAATGTGACACATCAAAATCTTACTTGAGGGCCCACGTCACACACCTTACTTCCACTCGATTCCAAGATGCCACTTCTTAGCATGAGCCCTTACTCCAATTTCCTTTCCACCTGCTGGTCTTAGAGTCAGCATTTCGGCTCTGATGCCTAAGAGAAAAACACCCTACTGCTTGGGATAATGGGCACAGGATGATGATACATCCCATCCAAAACATATTTACTTTCACTTGTCAAATTAGTCCCACAGAAAACGTGTTTATATAAATTGACTAAGTGGAAATATGATATTAAGTAGTATTTTCCCAGACTAATTTCAGAATAAGAATGTAAAAAAAAGTTAAATTCTGAAAAATAGGTAAGCAGCTAAGAAACTTATAAAAAATAAAGACATATTAATTAAACCAAACTTTAATTAGACGGAACACTCGTAGTTATTAATATGTCATGGTGCAAGCAACACTTAGCACGAGAGAAGAACATCACTTTTTGTGTCTTTTCTAAAAGTAGCACAATGCTTGGCAACGAGTTTGTACCCACATTCATTGAATTACATTTGAACATGCAATTTTTATAAAAATGGTTTTCTGGGTATGGACCAACTGACTTCACATGTACCTGGACTCATAGTACAAGTGTCGCCTCTGGCAGAGTGAAGGTTTCAGTTCATTTAAATAAAGGCACTAAAGGGATAGGGCAAAATGTATACATCTGTCCTCAGTGTAACTCAGAAATGTTATTCAGGGCAAGGAAAATGTTCTAAAGTTCTAAAGAAAGCAGACAACAATTCTAGACTATGTCTTCACAAAAATGACTTCAATTGGCAAACTGAGAGTCACTAGCAACAGATAGGAAAGATGTTGGACCAGAAGGCCTTTACAAAATATTGTCTTTCTGGTCTCCGTCGCAATGACTGATCTATTATAATGTCTTTACCATAAGACGTACCCACTTTGAATTTGGGTTAGCCTCTGAGAGGAAGAGCTTAAACCACCTCTCACTCTATTACACTCTGTTATCCCTCACTTTCATGCTACAGCTGCTCAATTTATTTTGGCTCTATTTTGAGGAGAGTCTTAGTTCATTGATCCATCTGTACATAGTACAAAGATCCTTGTGCCTGTTTAAAAGCATTTTGCTGACAAGTGTTCGCTATGTGCAGGTTACTCTGGACCTTCAGGGACCACAAGAAAACCGAACTGGCAAATCTTTGATAACAGTTCGAGCGTCAGCCGAACGCTCAGACCAAACCCATAGGAATCTCGAGTATGAATCCACTTCTAATACTGCAATACTTGTAAGCCCCATCAGATTGTATGGGGCCGCAGTGGTCCAGATATATACAAGTGAGAAGTTTGTCTGATTTTAATAACGGTGTCTGTGCAGGGCATGTTATTGTGGAGCCTTTCATCTGCTGGCAGAGGTCACATTTCAAGACATAGTCTTTAGTTTGTTTTGTTAGACCTGGCCACCAATAGCACTGTTTCAATAATGAAATATTCGCTGTAACGCCTGTGTGCGCAGAGCCCAAACCCTCGTGTGCTGCAACAATCAAACCTTGTTTACGATCCATACTTGGTTTTACTCTATCCCCCACTCCAGGAATCTGAGCATATGGAATGTTGTTTGCATCTAACTTGTAGGAGTACTTGAGTGGAAATTTCTTTGGTACTGCTGAGCTGCCCTTGCTTGAGGCAATGACCGCAACCATAATATCACAGTCTATCCTCATTTTTGAACAAGGGATTGCAGCTACGGTAGCTGTGTGTACAGCACACAGTGGAGGAGTGTGGCTCACTGATTAGAGCGGCAGACCCTGATGCAGAGGTCTGGCCCGGGACCAGGGTTCAATTCCCGACGCGGCGAGGTCTGAGCCCAAAATGTCCACCAACTCGATAATTCTCGCCTCGGTGCCGATTCTAATCATGGGGTCCCACGCTGCAACTCTGGGCAATAGTTGCTTAATCTCCACTACGGCGGCCCACCCGCTGCGGGATGCCTGGCTTTCACCTTGGGGATGCCCAGTAGGGGTTATCTCACAGGGAAAAAGCCAGGACGGGTTCCCAAGGCAAGCGCCTTGATGCCTTTGGGTGATACGTGCGCTATATAAATCGCAATACATTTACACCCTTCACAGCTTCATCAGCCAATGAATTCCCTTCAATGTGAACGCGATCACGTTGATGACTCAGTGTATGAATCACGTGGGCCCTTGGTAGGTAGTTTTTCAACTCAACTACCTGTTCTCATAGCATTTTATGCCTAATTGTGCCAGCTTTTGCGTCTTTGGACCCGTGTTGTACGCAATGATGTAAACAGTCATTGTACAATTGCACACAGTAAAAGGAATCACACACTAGTAGTGTGGGGTATTCGTGATACGTATTCACCAGTGCCAGTATTAATGCTTCTAACTCTGCCAACTGTGCCGTGCAGTCTCCTAGAGATTGTGTTTTGGTGCAACTTGGATGGATCTTTCCATCCCGGATAAGACTTTCAACGATAGCGCATGCTGCACTGTATTGTTGCTTACTCTCTATGGCCGGTTGAGCAGATCCGTCTGTGTAAATTATGTATTCATACTGCTCTAGAGGCAAGATTTAATAGGACATTGAGGTGGGCGATTTTCAATTTTTTTTAAATTAAATTTGTAGCCCTCAGAGGGAAATCCTATAATTATAGTATTCACCCTGGTCAAGTGCCTTTCTAAGTCATTGTCCTTCTGATAAATATCATCCACACAGTACAATGTTTCCTCATCAAAATTCTGGAGGTACTCAGTTACCTTTGCTGAAAATACCCCTGGGCTGTTCTTATACCCCTGTGGGAGACTACAAAGTTGTCGCTAGTACCCTAATTCAGAGAATGCAGTGAAATACCTGCTTTATTTTGGCAGAAAAATCCATTTGAGATAGCAACTGTAGTTTGTATTTTTTCTGCACAATGTTATTCATTAATGCGGCACTGTGTGCATTTTGGACAGCAAATTTCTTTGTGCATGTGTTTAAATGTCTGTAATCTAAAACTAGACAATATGAGTTGTCCGGTTTCGATACGGGAAACAAAGGATTGTTCATTGGTGAGGTGCATGTTTCAATCTCCCCTTGGTTTTCAAGTTGATCTAAGATCACCCTGACCTGTCTTGTAGCTTCTGGCTTTATAGGATATTGCCTTTGTGCATTTGGTGAAACTTTTAACAGGATCATATGGTGGGTTGAATTCTCATCCCATCTGGCATGATTTTTGTATAATGCTGGAGTTAGGGCAACTGCCCACTCCCGTGCATATGTGTGTTTAATATGCATGGGAACGAGGTTGGAGAGGGCTGGAAAAATTATATCTTCTCCTCTAGGGCACTCCCTAACGAATGCTGGCGGCCAATGTTGTTCAGCTAATAGGATGTTATAACCAGATGACAGGTTCTCCCAAAAGAGATCTTTAACTCTCCTGGGCTTGTCCCGCTCCATTTGGAGTGTTATTTCTTGTAACTTATGTGGGACACTCACCCTTGTGTCTGGTGTTTTCACCGTGATTAAATCGTTCAAGTCCGCTGTCACCAGAAATTCCATCAGGTTCTGGCAAGCTATTGTTACTTCGGCCGCACTATCTAGCATCGTCTGAGCCCATTCCTCATTCAGAAGTTGTGTCCTCAGAATTCTGGGCATGTCTGATCTTCAGACCTGCAACTTTCTTCTTTTTAAACTGAGGTTTTGATTTTGGCTTTTCTTCTGTTTTTGGAAGTATAGTCTGAGCATGCTACTTGTCTCTGGACTTTGTACGCTCTTCTTTGTATTCTGACCATCCTTCTCTCTGAGTTTTTCGTCGAGCCCTGAAAGGAACGAGAGGAACGTGTATCAGTATCCTGATACCTGTCATATTTCCTAATATTATCCCCATTCCTAAGATTGTACCTCTTTTCAGAGGGCTCCTGTGGAGGAGACCTGCCTTGGGATTGAGATCTGTTTTCTGTAAAATGTTGTTGTTTTTTTATTATCCCACTTCTTTTTAGAAGAAGCAGGTGTCTGCTTAAAAGTGTCAGTTGTGGTTTTAAAGCTTTCCCACCCAAACTGTCTCTGCCTAATTCTGAATACGCAGTTTCAATTATTTTGGACAGTTCGTGTTGTTGCTCTAATGGATTGAACTCCCTTAGGCGTTGGCGGATTGCCACTGAAGCTGCTTCCCCTTTAATAATAGCTAGTATTATGGCCGATACCTGGTCATAGTTATTTAGTGACTTCATCTCTAAGTTCAGAGCAGGCTCTGCTCCATACTCGTTCTGTATTTGTCTTAATACATCCGCTATCACCGCTAATGAAGGAATACCATGAGTACTGATATAAATGGCAGCAAAGACGGTACCCCAAGTGGTACAATCCTCTAGTTGTGGTGTCACATGGGCAAGCAGATTATTAGCATTCTGTGTTTTTCAAATGGGATAGTATTCGGGAATACTCCTCTAACTGGGTTATTTTCTGAGCCACCCAGAATGGCATTTGTTCGCGTTTTGTGGGCATTTTGCCCATTGCTGCATGTAATGTCTGTGGTGTGATTTTAGTTGCTGTACCCTGAGATTGGGTTCCATTTGTTGCCACTGCTGCTGGTTGGATTGTGAAGTCCTCATTACGAATTGTGTCAAGTTTCTGTAGATTTGAATTAAATCTTTGTGGAATTGTTTCAATGTCAAGATGAGATGTGTAGGCTGCTAATATCGGCCTTGTTGCCACTAGAATCTCCTCTTATCTTGGAGAGAATAGTGTTTAGCAACCTTAGAACATGACAACCCTTTTCCCTTAGAATCGTGGAAACAATGTACTACCTTTCGCTCCGTCACTCATGCTCACTTATTCGGTCTCGGAGAGTTTACACAGAAGAAACAGTTGGCCGTGTAACAATAAGAATTTATTGCACAGTTGTTCTTCTAGTGTAAAATAGATGTACTGCAACAACGGTTAGACAGTAGCAGATATATATGATTTGCAGTACAGTGAATATAAAAGGATAGTACTGTTCTACCATCTTGTATTGATCATGAATACATACATGGATATAAAATGCATGATAACATTTCTATTTTTATTTTTATTTATTTAATTTGTAAAGCGTTCTATCACCTGACGGCATCCTGGTGTGTACTCCTACGATGCCTGTCTAGATGTACCTAAGTGTACGTAGCATGTGAGTAGGCGTGATGCCAAGAATCCCTCTAGTTTTAGTCTAACCCCATTACCTGAAGTGAGAGAGTGTGGGACCCTGTCCTGGTTTCGAGTTGGACACCCCGTGAGGGATGTGTCAGACCACTGTCTTCTGAAGTGTCTTCATGCAGGAGCCTCATCGTCTCTGGTCAGTGTGTCGGCTTCAAAGTCTCGGTTCCCTCTGACTAACACTAGCAAGAGGTGTTGTATTTATACAGAAAGTATCTAGGGTTCCATTGTCCCTTGTTTCTTGTATTAGCCATTGTTGGATTTAAGGATGACGTATGGGATGAACCTTGTACGTAGATATTATGCAGGTGGTTTTGCCGCAGCCTGGATATTCATTCATACTGTGAGAGCCTATTGATGAAGTTATAGGATACTATTGTTCAGGGAAAACCCTCCTTCTGTGCCTAGGACGAGAACTAGGTAATGGTTCAATCCTAAAAGACTTGTTACTGTATAGTGTAGGGAGGGTAATGTAGGTGAAGGTGTATGATGTACTCAGACCTATATAAGGGTACCTATATGGAGCATAACACCTTTACAAAATCTTGTCTTTCTGGTCTCCGTCGCGATGACTGATCTATTATAATGTCTTTGCCATCAAATTTACCCACTTTGAATTTGGGTTATCCTCTGAGAGGAAGAGCTTAAACCACCTCTCACCCTATTACACTCTGTTACCCCTCACTTTCATGCTACAGCTGCTTAATTTATTATGGCTCAATTTATTTTGAGGAGAGTCTTAGTTCATTGATCCAGCTGTACATAGTGCAAAGATCCTTGTGCCTGTTAAAAATCATTTTGCTGACTAGTGTCCCCTATGTGCAGGTTACTCTGGACCCTCAGGGACCACCAGAACACCTTAACTTCGACTGTCAAGAGCCAACATACAGAGCTGATGACCCTAATCATTAAAAACAAAGTCCGCAAGGCCCCCTGGAAATCAGTACAATTTGACAATAAGCACTGAAATCAAAGTGATTTCAGCACATAATTTGGTAGGGCATGACTTGGCAGTGAAGCAACATGACCAAAATTCATGAGATCTCCAGATAGCCCTCTGAAATTGCCTACCTCCCCCATTTTCTGAAATTAAATGGTAACCCAGATTCAGGGTTCAAATTCTGATTGACCCATGCTCCAGTGGGCTAGACGTCAGAACCAGAAGTGTGAGAAGGGGGAGAGTCAGACATTTTTAGTGGTGAGCCACCCCTCTATGGCTGCAAATGTGAACAACAGCCATTGAAGCCCCCAGGGCATCACAGGAGCCTGTAGAAGGCGTCTCTCATCATCAAGCTTGTATCGAATTGAGGAAGAGTGACACCTGGAGAAGAGCAAAGGCAGCTGCAGGAGGTGCAACACACAGACAGTGTAAAATCTAGTACAACTCTTTCAACTCCACATTCTGTTGAGATGAGAGGATTGTAATCCATTGGAGGCAGATTTTCAAAGCTTGACAGGACAGACCACACACTACATGAAAACATGGATTTGCAATGCAATAGGTCTGGCATTTACTTGAGTTTGAGCAATTAGCATTGTAAATGACAATGCCTTTTATTTATGTTTTGGTTTTTAAAATATAAAAGGCATTGTCATTTACAATGCTAATAACTTATTTCTTTCCAAATGCTTGTTAGTAAAAGCGCCCTTTGCTGTGCTTTCCCCCTTAATGGCTGCCACGCTCTTTTCTTTAGACCACCCGTGTCTGAAGAGAGGTGTGCGGCCCCCATTAAAGTGAAAGCGTGGTATGGGGGCGCTATTACAAAACAAAAACAGTTGTTTGGCAAGTTGACAAAGGTTTTTTTTTCTGTAAAAGCACCCAATGCCAAGCTTGCTCTTTAATGTCGACCAAGCCCCTTTCCTTAAGACGCGGCGCGTCTAAAGAAAGGTGCAGCCACCATTAAAGTAAAAGCACGGTATGGGGCGTTTTTAAAATAAAAAGCATTTTTAAGCAGCATAGTGTGTGCAGAAGTGCTGGGCTGTGCAGGGAGAATTTTTGAAAGATAAAGTGCAGCATCCATGATCGGGTGCCGTACTGTCATGAAAACAGGGTTTGATACGGAGAACCTGTTGTACCTGCAAAAGCAGTTAGATTAAAGACATAAAAAAATAGTGCTCACAGACTGTAGTTATAACAGACTGTGTAACAACACAAGTAAAAAACTTGAGTTTTCATGGGAGGTTACAAATGTAAACAAGGCGTTACTAAGGCGAGACTAACAAGCCTATTAATGTATCAGAATCAACCATTTAGAAAGGACAGTAGCAGGAGCCAATTGAAATGATTGGTGGAGGGTGGGCGGAGCTTCAAGTCCATATCTGAATACAGCATGCCTCGCAAAGCAGTGCATGCACTGCCCAGGCTCCATCTAAAAATGTGCACACACAAACCAAGTTGGCCTACACTTCTCCTAATTTGCTTCAGGTACTGCGCTCAACTTCCAACAGTAACATAAGCGAACTACCATGGCTATTCATATACAAGAAAAATATGTGTTTGTTGTGCTTCCTTTATCAAGTGGAGTTTTTGGGTTCATTGAGTTATTACTAATTTAAGATTCAGAATAATTTAATCAAGTGACATACATCCATCAAATGACATACATCTCCATAATCGCTACTCTTCCCCCAGAACCACCACAATTTCTACTATACCCACCTCGCCTCACGCTCACATAACCTTGCCCCCACCCTTCCCATAAGCCCCCTCGTCCTCCACCACCACTCCCCATCTCCTCGACCACACCTTCGCCCACCCTTTAGTTTGCACACCCCTCCCCACCTCCTTCGCCACCCCCAGCAACTCCGTTGCGGATTCTGCTCCAATCGCTCCTTACACACTTACTCCCAATCAGTCCCACCCTCTCCCTCACCCTGCACTACGAATCGCACCGTTCCTCCTCCTACAGCTCACATCAATACCCCATCACGCCCCCACTTTAGTACCCTTCTTTCCAGTAACCATCACTCTATAAAAAGGCCACATAACGAGTCAGTTCCTCCTAAAGCACACATCAATGCCCCCTCATGTCCCCTCTCCACTCCTCCCTTCCCCACGGACCTCCACACTGGAAAACCACCATCCGTCGAACCAGTTCAGGTCACGCCACGGAACAGCACTCACGCAATAACCCCTCCTCATTTAACCACAACACATGCTATCAATATGATAACTCCTACACCTGACCCCAGACTTGATGAGGTACTATTATCCTTACAACAAATAAAAGAGGATATCCAAACTCTTCATAACCTGATCCGGCTACAACCCAAGCCACAAGCGAAACCCATTCATCGGCTAGGCACTAGCCCCCCACCTCATTTCCCCAAATGGAAAACAGTGCCTTACCCCAATGACTCATCCCGTCCGATCAGGGAAGAAAAAAAAACATAACTGAATGAGCTTACTTCCCTACTTCATTCCTACGAATCTCCCTCCCTGCCCTCTAAACCTGCACAAACGGATGACACACAGAAACTGTCCTTAATCCAACCCATCCATTCCAATGCACCTAGAATTACAAGACACACTCCCAGAGGTATTGTTGAAAATAACCTCAAGAGGGATCCTATCTCCCACGACCAAAACACAATTCTGACCAAGGCCCAGATAAAATGTATCCTACTAAATTGTAGATCAGCAGCATGTCATGCCCCTGATATAGCTGACCTCATTATAACCAATGAACTTGACTTTATCATTTTAACTGAAACTTGGCTCAACGAATCATCCACACCCATCTAAGACATTTTAGTTCCCCCAAACTATTATATCACAAGACTAGATAGAGTCGATAGGCTAGGGGTTGGCATTGCCTGCATTTATAGGAACAACCTATCGGTGAACCGCTCCAACTCCCTGGTATTCTCTTCCTGTGAATACCTTTGCCTAGAGATCACGAGCAATAACAAACAAATATGCTCACTTCATTCATTCTACCATCCTCCTGGTAACAACTTTACCTTCATCGAACACATAATGGATATTCTAGCCACAAATGTAGGTCAACTCTTCTTGGGGGACTTCAACCTCCACTGGAACGATCTTAATGACCCAGAGGTCAATAGCCTCAAAGCTTTCCTGTCTGACCTTGACTTTTCCCAAATTTGTGACAGCCTCACCTACGATAAAGGCTCAACCCTTGATCTAGTAATTTCCAAAGTAGACTCTACTGAGTTGGAATCGATTCTCTCCTGTGACTGGTCCGACCATCACATAATCACTTTCCATATCAAAGCAGTAGTTAAACTACTCTCTGCCCAACCTATGAGAATGAAAATCTGGAAGAGGAACCTAGAAAACCTCAATCCCGTTGCAATCGCTACCGCTAGCCACATCCTCTCGCCCCCACCAGATGAACTAGGGGTGTACAGGATTTGACCAATCACTACTTCCACTCTATGAACAGGGTACTTGACAACCTAGCGCCCCTACAATTGAAAAGAGTCTCCACAAAAGACTCAAACCCCTGGTATGATGGTAGGCTAAATGAAGACAGAGGATCACTGAGAGCAATTGAAAGACAATGGAGAGCCGCTCCATCTGCTGCCCACCTCAAATTACTAATAAGCACCAGAAACTCATATACAGAAAGATAAGATTTTCAAAAGCTGATTTCATATATAAACAATTAGACCAAGCTACGAATCGCCCCAAAAAACTATTCACAATTATCAAAGCTCAATCTAAGGGTGTCTCCCACTCCCCCAAGCTAATCCAGAAACACTCCCCAATTGCGAGGAACTTGCCTCATTTTTCACAACAAAGACTCAAAACTTAAAGACAGACCTACTTAACGACCTATTATCCCATACCTACCCACACATGAACCCCTCGCTGACCACACCAATGTCCTTGCTTAACTCCTCTGCAAAGCACGACCTCAAGAACAACGCCTCCTGGACCACCTTCAACTTCTACAGTGAAGAAACTATCTTAAACACGCTCATGGCTTTGACTCCCTCCAAGCATTTTACTGACCCTCTCAGAGCAACCCACTTAAAGACCTTCATGCCACTGCGAGTGCCTCTATGAACCAGGATTATAAATACCTCATTGCAAGGAACCATCCCAGACATCCTCAAAGCTGGTCAGGTATCCCCCATCCTAAAGAAAGTATCAGCAGACCCGTCGGACCTGAATAACTATCGACCAATATCCAACATCTTGACCCTGGCAAAACTACTCGAGAAATGTGTCCACATGCAGCTTAGTAACCACATTGACCACATCAACCTGCTCGACCAATTCCAATCTGGCTTTCGATCAGGGCACAGTACCGAATCAGCCTTGACTCACATAATAGATGACGAAGTACAAATACTGGATCAAAACAAAGCCTGTTTGTTAATACTACTTGACTTATCTTCAGCCTTCGATACAGTCAAACACGACAACCTACTAGAGTTCTTGAAACATAGAATGGGTTTATCTGGAACGGTGTTAAACTGGTTCTCTTCCTTCCTCCAAAACATAACACAACGATTCAAGATCAACCAATCTCTATCTAACCCCACTTCAGTCACCTTGGGAGTACCCCAGGGATCTTCCCTCTACCCAACACTCTTCAATCTGTTTATGGAACCACTCACTGAGCTTTTCAACTCCTCAAACATCCAATATCACATGTACGCCAAAGACACACAACTCTACATTAAGAGCCAGTCTCTGGAAGACATCAAGTCCCTTAACTCAACACTCCAAAAAACACAATCCTGGCTCTCAAAGAACTGTTAAAAACTAAACACACAAAAAACAAAATTCCTCTTAATTCCTCCACCCAACCAAACAATCATCATCCGCGAGTGGATGAAGCACCTAACTGCATTCAACGGTCAACCTCTTATCATTGACTCCTCTAAATATCTAGGAAAAACTCTGGACAATAAGCTAAGTATGCAGAAACACATCCGCGCTGCAACTAAAGGAGCTAATTTTCAGATGAACGCCCTGAGAAAACTGAAACCTTTCATACCCGCAAATGACTTTAAGCAGACAGTTCAAACTCTAGTAATTCCCAGAGTGGACTATGGGAGTGTCGCTCTCTGTGGCCTTCCCAAATCAACAACCGCTCTGCTAAGAGCATAAATCAATACTGCTGCTAGACTCATCACAGGTTCCAAAAGAAACTGCCACATCTCCCCGGACCTTCGCTCCCCCAGCTGGTTACCGTTTGAAGCCAGAATCCATTTGAAAATCGCCTGTATGACACATAAGGCATTGCACCACAAAACCCTGAGATACCTTGCGGAGAAACTAGTGCTATCGGGTGGTAACAGATCTATAAGGTGTTATGATAATCTTCTACTCAAATCACAAAGTTTCTCCAAGAAAAAAAACATACAATCGCACCTTCTCAGGAATGGCCCCCAGGATTTGAAACACCTTGCCCCCAGAAACGAGAATCAATCCATCCACTGCTTTTTTTAAAAAAGAAGTGAAATCCATCCTCTTGCCTGAATTCATCTGAACTTTCTATTCACTCTTGTAGATATGTGCTAGTCCCTAATAGTTACCAGTAATATGTTTGCATAATCCACTTTTTTTTAATTTATATGTATATGTCATTCACCTGTATTTACCATGTGAAGCGCTCTGATACCCACAAGGGTCTTTTTCGCGCTATACAAAACCGTCAAAATAAAATAAGTGTTCCAAACATACTTTTACAGTAGAATTTCAGCACCAGTGATGAACCCTCGAGCAATCTGTGGTGCTGAAATGATTATTTTGGGCAGTAGTATAGTTCTACATATACATTACAGACCACAGGAATGGATAAACATTGGCCCAGATTTCTCTATTAGAGCATCGGGGGACGGCAATGGTGAAGCGCACCTAAGATCGGCGCTCCGTCATACCCTGGGAGAGAAGTAAAGGAAAATGCTACTAATACCGAACTGAACCGGAAAATAACTATTAATGAGGACATCTGAGAGAAGCGGCTGTAAGAGAGGCAGATTTCGATAAGCCGAAGGGTAGAGAGAAGAGAGTAACTTACGGAAGAAGTGCCGGAGCGCGAAGGCAGGAAGAGCCAAGATGGCATGCATCGGGAAAAGAGCTAGCCTTGGGAGACCCCCGACTTTAAAAATGGAAAGCAGTTAGCCGACACAAGGTAGTAGTCACATTGGTCTCTAGCTGTGCCCCCGCATTACGCCCGACAACCATACTTATTAGAAGTATGTTGAAACACCGTCAGACACAGACTGGGGCTCAGAAAACGAAACCGCAACTACGTAAGGGGGGGGGGGTGCCTTCTTGAGGGAGACACACGAGGCATGAGAACGGAACACTGGAGCACCGGAGGTAAGTAGAATCTTGAACACTGCTGGGTGAGGATGAAGAGAGTCGCTGGGGAGATAGAGCCGAGGTTTGCACGGTGGCCGCACAAGAAAAACCGGCAAGACTCGGCTGGGTGAAAAAGAAACGAAACTGTAAGTCTCTGAGTGGGCCGCCATCTTGGGAGTGGTGCCGCAATACGAGCGAGACATCACACAACAGCCTACGACCGGAATGAGCTGCGCGAGGGCCCGGCGGATACAAACGGTACCGCGGGGGAAGCAAGCAGGAGCGGACCGCTCTGATGCCACCGGTAAGGACTTTACTCTTCTACCGGGCGCAACAATAGCAAGGAACAAAATAAACCTGCAAGTGGGTAGGGGAGGCCGCCATTTTGCATTTGGAAAGTACTGCGATAGAAAGCTAGACCATCGGTCTAAAGCCAACAGCACCAGACATTGCTGAATCTAAAAGAAAAAGGGGGAAAGGAACGACATCAGAAAGGTCTACCAGCACAGTGGCAGTACCGCGGATCCCGGCTGACCTACAGATCAGAATGGAAGTGACGAACAATTGAGCAGGCTGGTGGCAATCACCCAGACACATCATCCAACAGGAAGCAAAATAACAGGAAGAAAAAAAACTGGGCACAACTATAGGGGACAGCACCACAGGCTCAGAACAATAAAAAGCAGGTGAAAAAAGACATTGGGGGTACCAACAGCACTTCTCAGCGCCGCCAATCTCTGCCAGAGGGGACAGTGAACACAGCCATATTGGGAGAAGCCTAACCTGGGAGGAAAAACCAGCCAAAATTATACACCAGAAAGAGAGCAGCAGGCCCAGGGAAAGGGGGGCCGAAGGTTAAAGCACAGAGTGCGGAGCGAGATTACGTCTGGGATCGAAGAGGGGATTTTTTTTCGGGAGGAGAGTCCACACAATCACTTTAGAGGCCGAGGAAGGAAATCAACCTATCTTCCCAAAACAAAGAAGCTGACTAAACCAGAACAGCAAAGAACAAAGGCTCGAGGGAAGGTAAAGGCTGGAAAAGAGGCAGGGGGGGGGTCGTTTGTGGGGTCACAAATAGCGACCAAAGGACGCACACACCAGGCTCCAGGGCTACAGAAAAAATAAAGGAGGTGGTGACTACAAGAGCCTCACGAAGGTCCCAAGAGCAGGAGAAAAATCAAAATACAAGTGGCTCAAGCCAGAGCCCGATCATACCCCTGCCGCTGCGCAGACAGCTGACCACAGCCCAAAAAGAGGACAATAGATACAAGCTCCAACTAACCAGAAGAGGCCTGTCAACCATGGCTGGCACCGAGGGGAAATTCCAGCAGCAAGAAAAGAAGAAGAAGGGAGACATGCAAACAGACTACCCCATCAAAAAAAAGCAAGATATCAACGCAACATTGGACATGATCCTAAGGAAACTGGCTGAGGTCCACGATCTAGCCAAAACAACTAAACAAACTACAGATGCAATCCAGCTGAAACTGGCAGCCGTCATAGCAGACATCCATGCTGCAAATAACAGACTGTCGGTAGTCGAGCAGCCAATTAGCAATATTGAGGATGAAAACCTACAAACAAACAAAACCCTTACGGCTCTATCCAAAACCACGCTCATGCTACAAAAACAAACTGCAGAGCTGGAAGACAAAAACAGGAAAGGCAACATAGGAATTCTAGGGGTGCCGGAGGGGGAGGAGGACAAAGCAGGGTCATGCATGGCCCTAATTGAGGAGCTGATCCCATAAATAACTGGAATCAATTTCACGCACCTAGGGTAAACGTCAAACATGACCTAATCACATTCAGACACCACAGGGAAAAGGCAAGCGACCGCAACTACCAATGACACAACTCAACGCTCAATCGCGTTGAACCTAAAAATAGTGTCTCTAAATGTTAAAGGCCTCAACCAGCCAATAAAAAGGAAAAAGACCCTAAACTATCTGGAAAAAGACCAAAGGTGACGTTCTCCTATTGCAGGAAACCAGACTGACACTAGAGGACTCACAAAGATTAAGTGCGAGGTGGATTGGCTAGACTGCTTGCTCCCCGCCATCTGGAAAGAAGCAGGAGGTGATCACACTAGTATCTAGGAACTCCAACATTAAGATAGTGGACCAACAAAACGACGAGACAGGGAGGGTACTAATCACGCAGTTGAAAAGGGGGGAAGAGACCATTAATCTTGTTAACCTATACGGCCCGAACAAAGATGACCCAGAATTTTGGGAGGGAGTCTCAGGTAGACTGGAGGCAATTACCCAAAATTAACTACTTGTAGTGGCAGGCGATTTCAACATAGCACTAGACCATACACTAGACAGACAGTCACACTGCCATTCACTACCGCCCAAAGTTCAAAGCACCTTAAGGAATATCTGCAACAAATACAACCTCAATGATCCCTGGCAACTACAAAACCCAGTCACCATAGACTACTCATTCTACTCCAACCCGCACAACTCTTAAAGCAGGATACATTACATCCTAATCTCAGGCACGCACACGCACTTAGTTGACCACTCAGATATTGCGGCAAGGACTATCTCGGATCACTCGTGTATCAGCCTAGTCCTGAATGGACGGCATAACGAGGACCCAACAGCTCAACAGTGATGTCCTAGCAGAGCAGAATAACAAGAATAAAATAGAAGACATTAAATAATACATAAGACTTAACGACACACAGGACATGGATCCAAGGTCCGTATGGGACGCTCTTAAAGCAACAATCAGGGGTACAATAATAGAGATTAATGGAAAAATGAATAAGAGAGCAAAGGCACTACTAGAGCAACTGGAAGAAGAAATAAAAAGACTAGAAACATTCCATATAGTTGTCCCAAAGAACAGTGCCACACTAGCAATGCTAACAAAGAAGAAATATGAATACAATAAAATCCTGAGCGAAAGGGCAGAACTGTGGATAAACAAATATAAGGCAATAAACCTCTGCAAAGCAAACAGGGCAGGGAAGATCCTAGCATCCTACCTAAAGCATAAACAAAAGCAACACACCATATCTTCAATCATCGACTCAAAAAACAACACACATACAAGGCATGAAGAGATACTGAGAACCTTCAGCGATTTTCATCAGGAACTATACAAGAAAGACCAGTCTTTGGAAGATGAGGGATTTACAGGGTATCTAGAGAGATTAAATCTACCAAAGATAACAGAGGACGAAGCACGCACACTAGGGAAGGAGATAAGCGAAGCAGAAATTGAGAGGACAGCGAAGTCTCTTAAAGACAACAAGGCACCGGGCCCAGATGGATACACGGCCATATTTTACAAAACTGTCCAAGGCCTCTTGACACACACCACGAAGAAAGTTTTCAAACACCAGGATAAGGCGGGAGCAGTGGCTCAGCGAATGTAGGAAGCAAACATAGTAGTCATCCCAAAGGAAGTCAAAAACACACAACTACCCCAAAATTACAGACCTATTTCACTAATCAATGTGGACTGTAAAATCTATGCGAAAATACTGGCCTCAAGGCTTAACATGGTACTCCCAAAGTTAATTAGCAATACACAAGTAGGATTCCTAAAGACGCGCATGTCGCATAACAACACAAGACTCCTGTGTCACATTTTAGAGCGGGCTGCGGCAACTGATGAGCCAGCGGTGGCGATAACACTAGACGCCGAGACGGCATTTGATAGGGTATCCTGGCACTTCCTGGAGTAATGTATGAGGACATTCAACCTGGGGGGAGCATTTACAAATAAAGTAATGGCCCTATACAAAAACCCTAGTGCAAGGATAGTAATCAAGGGAGCGATCTCAGAACCCTTCAACCTGCAGCGAGGAACCAGACAAGGCTGTCCGCTGTCTCCCTCACTGTTCCTGCTGGCCTTAGAACCACTGATCAGAGATATTGGTGCCAATACCGGGATGAGGGGTGTTACCATCAATGAGGTGACGGTAAAACTAGCCGCATACGCGGACGACATCCACATAGTCACGGAGAGCCCTCAGTCATCTATCAATGCCCTAATGGAGACCATAGGAAAGTACTCCAACCACTCTGGATACAAATTAAACAAGGACAAATCAGAGTGTAAGCCCCTTAACATCTACACCACCAAAGAATTACTGGGGGAATCGGACCTTTCCTGGCAGACCGGGTTCATTAAGTACCTGGGAATACAATCTGGCAGGGACCTCAGGATCACACTAGAGCAGAATGAGAGCTAATTTATTACAAGAATAAAGGGGCTCCTGGAAGCATGGTCACCCAGATACATAACCTGGTGGGGGAGGATTGAGACAATAAAGATGATGATCACACCAATGGTCAACTACTTAGCCAACATGCTTCCCCTAACACTAACAGATGACTTCCAACAAAAGATAGGCAAGCTAATCTACACATTTTTGTGGAGGGTCAAGAAAGCAAGGATAAGCCTGAAGAAGCTAAGGCTACATAAGAAGCTAGGAGGGCTTAACCTGGCAGATTTCAAAACTTTCAAACTGCCTTCCTGGCAAAACAAGAGTCATACTGTTTTCTCCCCGAACAAGACTACACACCAGCATGGCTCAACGTAGAGAGGAGCTTACTAGACAACCTGGAGCCCATAACCCTCCTAACAGCCAACAAGCGCACACAACTCAAGAACCCAATACTCAAACACACACGCAATGAACTAACAAGGTAGACCAGAAAATGGACATTAGCATAAAAAACACAAGATGGGAATCATTATGGGGGAATGGGAAGATAAAGTACAGGGGAAAACCTTTATCTATATAGACATGGAAAAGAAGGGGCAGCTCCTACCCAAGCCAGCCAGATGTGGAAGAGAACCCGTCCACCTTTAACATGTTAAAAGCAAAGCTTAACCTACCTAAACTAGAATTTTACAACTTCCTTAAGATTAGAACTGCCCTGTTGAAAGCGAAACTTAATAATCACAAACCCTCCATCATCAAATACATGACTAACATTAACAGAACAGGACACCAAGTGTCACACCTACACCGCACACTACGATTAGGCTCCACAAAACAAAACAACAAAGCAAACACATACTGGGAGAAAGAAATGGGGGCCACACTTAGCGAGAATGACCTATAACTTTTATGGTCTTCCCACATGCAGAACAAAATCTCCCCAGTACTAGCACAGACAAAATTCTGGCTGCTGCACAAGATCTATTGAACACCAGCGCGACTGGCGACATTAGGGCTCAGAGAAAATGACCTTTGCTGGAATTGCGACAAGGGGAAGGGTGACCTCGCACATCTAATATACAAATGCCCTAAGGTCAGAAAATTCTGGGATAAGATCTTCAGTTTATAAACAAAACACTAGGATGTACACTCAAACCAGAATTTGCCTCCCTTGCAACTGCATTCCTAACTATAGAACTAGTCTCACAACAAGACAGAGACCTATTGGACCTGCTATTGACTGCGGCGGTAAAAATAGTCCTCACCAATTGGAAAGACACCTCTAAAGCAACCTTCAAGGGCTGGCTCAACTGGGTGACATACCTGAAGGGGGCTGACGCAATCACCCTCCAACAATGACCGTGGAAACAATCAAACAGGGGCATGTGGGAAGCCCTAAACAAATATCTGGACGCATATGAGCCGCCCTAAAGAGACCAGCTTGAGCACGACATAACCCCACCCAGAGACCGAAACAACAGCAAGAATAGCAAACTTCTTGTAGTTTTTCTTCTCCTGTCTTTTCCTTATTTTTTCCTTCTTTCCTTCTCTCTCCCCCCACCTACCCTCTAAGGGGGACAATTGGATAAGGGGGTCTGCCTAGCACGGAAAATCGACAAAGTGGCGCCACAAATACGGTGAACCTTGGCTCAAACCCTGTAACTAGATATCCACGATGACTGTATGTTTTACGTTTTATGTATATATAAAAACAATAAAAAACTTGTTGAAATAAAAAAAAGAGCAGTGGGCTCTGCTTTTGCATGAGAGCTTTTCGGCTCCTTTCTTTTTGACGGTGAGACTAGATGCCACGGGTGCTAATACAGCAGTTCCTTTTTAAAATATCTGCCCACTTGTTTTAATTTTGATGACATTTGTATTATCTATTTTATCTGGTTTCAAACTTCACACCGCCTCTCATAAATTAGAACTTGACTTCTAGACCATAGCTATAGTTGGAGGGCCAAGGCTGCTGCAGGGTCCTTTCAAACTATTGTGGGTCCGGTATCCAGATTCCTTAGTATGCAGATAGACGATTAATTATCACTTTTGGAACTACTTTTGCTCCTATTTTGAGGAGTGTGAAAATAGCAGAATCAGGGAAAAACACAATTTACCTCTGATCCCGTTATGCAGAAGCTCAGTAATTTTGCATTACCGATTTTTTTCCCATATGCACCTTTCTCTAGGTTATACCAGGCAAAATGTGCACATGGAAAAGCAGCGGGAAGGAGGAGTGAAGTAGTCAGACGTGTAATCTCCCATTCCACATGATAGCTTCAATCCAATGGATGATGGTCATAACCGTGGGAAAAAATCCAGTGTGCAATATCTGTATTCCCACGCTGGAATTCTTGAGAAGTCGGACTGTGGTATTACCAAACTGGAATTGCGGAAAAGTTGGAAAAAAGGCCTACATGATCTCAACTATAAGCAACATGTAGATTAAAAAAGCCTGGCACCCAGAGCTTTTGGGTTTATACACAACAATTACTCATCAAGCCGCAGGAAAACAGTATCCAAGCGACTACAGCAGAAAGAGTTTGATTTATGGCTATATATTCCCCGGAGATTAGCGAAGGCTCTCATCAGCTTTCTGACGCTGTAAATATTTTAGAGATGGGCGCAGCCCCAAAGCTTTTATCATCCATAACCTGCTGGTCGTGGGTCACTTTAAGAGGCTCCTGCTTACCAGGGAAGTGTGTGAATGGCAGGACTCAGAGCAGCTGCACTACAATGCACAGTCATAACGTTCAGGCAGTTAATGCACCCGGCTTCTCGTGCACTCCCCAGGGCAGCATTCATCAAGGCCGGGTGATAATAATGGTCTTTCTGCATATCCAGCAGAATTAGGAAATCTTCCATCACATCCCCATCAGGGAGTCGTCCTTTACTGAATGCAATTTATATTGATGTATAAGATAGCAAAAGAAAATATATTTCTTTCTATGAAATTCAGGCAATACATTAAATAACAAATCAGCACTGCGTTAAATAAGAAAGATTTTATACATTTTAAGCCGTGCCTAGGCTACCTATTTGCAGTCGAAATAAAATACCGTTGACTAGAACTGTGCATATTTCAGAAGACCCCAAAACATCCCCGACTTTTGACCAGCTTTGTTAAATGGCACTAGTGGCTCACATGAAATTTGGCCAGGTTGAAGAATTTCAGTCAATAAATTGTCTTTGATTTCCAGATTAGACCACTGTAAATCTAGAGCTTCTGCTGCACTTCGCACTACCACAGCAAAGAAGCACTTTCTTGCGTTGGTAGACCAGGTGGTGAGTCCAGCTCTCTTTCTGGTAGGAATTTAGGAAGTCTAAATCCAGTCCCTCAGGCTCACATATTTCATATGGCTTAGGTAGTTAGGCGACTGGTGCGGGGATCGGGTCAGAGGGAGGGTGAGGTGGTCTGAGTTTTGTTCCTTTGTTTTCCTGGGTTGTATTGTTTTGATTCCTTTTACAAGATGATCCGACTACCGCTGCCAGCCTCCGAGTTGTAGGCGCAAAGCTGTGTAGAACCTCATTCTAGGACATACGCTGCCAGCCAATGGTTGTAGACACTCAGCTGTGTTAATAAAACTTCGGATCGCTTAAATACACAGAATGGTTCCATAAATCCAGCCCCTCATCAGCGTAATGAAGGGGAAGCAGCTTATCCACTTCCGAATAATCATCAGTGCTGTGAGGTACATTGTGTATACCAGGTGGTGAATCCAGCTGTCTTTCTGGAAGGGATCTATCAAGTTTAAATACAGTCCCTCATCAGCGTATGAGGGGGAAGCACCTTCTCCAGGTCATCATCATCAGTCCTGTGAGGGACATTGTGTATACCAGGTAGCGAGTTTAGCTCTCTTTCTAGTAGGGATCTAACAAGTCCTAATACATTCCCTCATTAGCGTAGCCGGGTGGGGGCCAGTCTGACAAAATTGCCTGGGCTGCTTTGGGTTCCCAGTCTGGTCCTGGTCAGAAGTATCCCACAGCAGCAGTCTTCTTTTGGTCAGAGTTCAGGAAGTGGACTCGCTGAGTGGGTCTGCACAGTCACACCAATCTTCAGCAGAAGAATGGAGATTCCTCGCTTTTATGGGTAGATACCCATGGTCACCAATGTAGAAGGCTCCTAGAGGCGAAGAGATGTTTGAGAGGCACTGTTCTAGAACATCACCCCTTAGTAGTATATATATCGGTGATACCGAAATACATAGGAGTTGAGACACCAGTCAGTGTATTAGAGAGTAGATCGGAATTGTTTGAGATCTCAGTGTCCTGGACACTAGATAGGATGGTACATGTGCTGTAGGTGGCTTGAGTGGCTCTCCCCATTGCTGAATCCAGAGAACCTGTGAAGTAATAGATAATTCATGAATGAAGATGGCCTATAAAGTACTAAATCACACTGACAGATGAGTCTAGAAGGCCTGTCCTTGTGTGGTAGACACTAGTAATACAAAAGTACAAGCCCAGGGTGTTAGCCACTAAATGAGAATGATGCATACATTTTAAGAAGGTTTAGGGGCCCTGTTTCTAATGATGACCGAGAATAATACAGTGATAGTCAGGCTGAGGATGCCGCCATCAGAGGGTTAGATTTCGGAAGTTCACAGGTTCAGAAGTCATTTCTAGTAAAACAAACAGGCGGGGTGCGTCCATTGGGGCGTGGGGGCGTAGCCCCCCCCGCCCGCAGCTCCCTCGGCTTCTCTGAACTTAAGTAAACTGAATCAGTTTGCTTAAGTTCAAAGACGCCGAGGGAGAACTGACGTTCATGTCAGTCAGCATGACGTCGGACCGCCCACCCCTTCAGAGTCTGAGGGGGGTGGGCGGTCTGGCGTCATGTTGACTGACATGATTGTCAGACCAGTGGGGGGCAACAGGCAGCAGCACAACACAAGTGCGCATGAGTGGGGAGGGAGGACGAATTTTTTGCCCATGCCCAGTCATGCGCACTTGTGTTTCACTTGTTTGCGCATTCCCATTAGGAGCCCTTCGGTCTCCTAATGGGCAGGCGGCGGGCGAAGAATAACCGTGCCCTAAGCCAAGATTGGCTGAGAGGTGCTGCCTGTCCATTCTAGTGCCGACGTGAAGGCGCCAAGGGGAGCAGCGGTCGCGCGGACCAGCTGTGAGGTAAGTAAGTTTTCCTTTTTATATTTAACTCCCCGCTCCCCCGATCCGCGACTGAACATAATTGCTGTAGAACTCTTCAGCTCCTAAAAGTGGTTCCTTCGTATTAAGCAATAATGTTCATTGTTAATTGATATGGCTGCATGCTCGTACTGCTGCTCAACTCCGATGTGTTCTGATAACCCAAAACATGTTGTGACCTTCCTTCTACAGCACGGCTAATGCTGCGGTGCTCAGCTCCAAAATACACTGTAATTCCAGTGAGGGGACTGGCTTGTAGGAAAGAAAGGCCCCACCGTGAGCCGTCAAGGGCTCTCCACATCGAATTATCACTCCCATTATAGCCGCCTCCATCTCTGCCATTCCATGTTTTTGTGGAAACGCAGACTTACAACATGCTATCTCCAACAAGGTGCTTTCAGAACGCTGGTGGTGCACTGTGCACATAAAGGCGATCTCGCTAGCACTTGCTAAATGCCACGAAAACCTTTCCCCTATGGTGAAAGAAACAGCACTCTGAGTCGAAAGTAAGTCGGCAACATGCTACATGTGAACTTTACGTAGGGGTTTCAGGTGTAACCTTGTTAGCAGGTTATGCTGACCGGATTCTCGTGGCCAAAGATTTTTACGTACTGGGTAGGTGGGGGTTAGTTGTAGTGCGTCTCAATCTTTGCATACGCCTTCTACCTGTACAAGGCCAGTTGCAAAATTGATTTGTTAGCGTGGCGTTATGAATGCCAGTTTTATTAATAAAGGGCATTTGTGTCATGGCAGAGTTCAGTGTTTCCTGAAAGTCAGCCCTTTCGCGTTCATGATTTTTTTTTCATCACGCAAATTTTCAAAACAAGGTACTACTCAAATGTGATTTGTTTACTTCGTGTTGGAATTGTCCACGTTTGACATGTACATTCAACTGGAAAGAGCTGGCCGTGTGGATTACATTTCTAATGTGCAGTGAGAAGGGAGTACAAATACAATTGGTAGTAAATTGTGTGCAGTTTGGTAAACCAATATCCAGACTAACCAGGGAAAAAAAGATCGATTGTGCATGCTGTACAAACATCGATTAACGTGGTAAAGTAAGCAGTTGAAAGTTTGAGTTCATAGTGGATATGTCCACAGATACTGGTCTGAGACTGTTTTACTGTAGCAGTGTCAGTATTCCTCCTGTGGTAAAAAAAAAAATTGTGCTACACCTCTTCCAGGGAAGCTGGAAGGGCAATGGCTGTGCGACGTACAGAAAACGCACTGCTTCAGTGGCTTGCTAAAGTTCATTGTATGAAAGACCTCGCACAAAGTTGTTTAACTCTGCCTTCCAGCTAATGGCCCGTGGCTGCAGTGCTGTGCATAATTCTATTTAATTTCCACCTAACTCTCAATCTGCTAAATTTGCTCAGTTCAAAAATACAAATGCTTCTGTGTCAAATGCCTCAAGAAACTGCTCCAATATACTCTTCATCCTTCGTATTCCAAGAAACAATCGCAACAAGGCTACCGTGTAAATTGTCCACTGAATATCACCTGAGAATTAGTGCAATGTCTGGAATCTCACACTTTTGACAACCAGGTCAACCTCATCTGAACCACTGGTGCCATTTAACGTGGCTCTCACAGACACTTACATGGTCACTTGGTCTAAGCCATGTTCGAATCCTCCTGCCAGGTGACATAGACTGGCCCCCGTCTATGTCTGTGTTGCCTATTATTATTTTATTTTTTACCGAGCATCCTATGCATGAAATCCATGCTTGAGAGCCTGGTAGTACAGGTGTCAACAAGTGAAGTCAATCCCAGTGCCTTTCTAACCAACCCTTCAGATAGAGAGACAAAACGTATTGATGGTTTTGTAAAGGGAATGTTCTCTTTGGCTAGTTTAGCCTTAAGATCCTTGAACTCAATGCCTTTTGAGCTTTTTGGGACATGGCCAGCAAGATCTTGGCGGCTGTCCCAGAAGACTTCAGACTCTATTGTGCTCCATAGATGTTATCTGCGGTTCAGAAAGTTGTTCAGATTACATGGTCATCCAGTCTTTGGTCTGTCAGCAGAGACCACTGGGCATTGGTCACATATTCCATTTGCAATTGTGATTCTGTACAAAGGTGTGTGATTGAGGCACACAGTTGTCAAAATATTGACTAGGCGAATTCAAAATGCAGTGCTTACAGGTGAGTGGGTGCGTTGTTTGTTTAGGGGATCAATCAGAGTACTTGTAAAGTGCGCTATTTACCCGTGAGGGTCCCAAGGCACTGAGGGGAGGAGAGGGGAGGGGGTGCTGCTATTGCTCAAAGAGCCAGGTCTTGAGGAGTCTTCTGAAGGCGAGCAGGTCCTGAGTCTGCCGTATGTGGGTGGGGTGGGTGTTCCAGGTCTTGGCGGCCAGGTAGGAGAAGGATCTGCCACCGGAGGTCGTTCGTTGGATGCAGGGGACCGCGGCAAGGGCGAGGCTGGCGGAGCGGAGCTGGCAGGTGGGGGTGTGGAAGCGGAGTCTGCTGTTCAGGTAGGCTGGTCCAACGTTGTGGAGTGCTTTGTGTGCATGGGTGAGGAGCTTGAAGGTGATCCTCTTGTCGATGGGGAGTCAGTGCAGGTCTCTCAGGTGGGGGGTAATGTGGCTGCGGCGGGGGACGTTGACGATCAGTCGGGTGGAGGCGTTTTGGATGCGTTGTAGTCGTTGTAGGTGTTTGGCAGGGATTCCTGCGTAGAGTGCGTTTCCGTAGTCCAGTCAGCTGCTGACGAGGGCCTGTGTCACAGTTCTTCTTGTTTCGGTCGGGATCCACTTTTAGATCCTGCGAAGCATGCGGAGGGTGTTGTAGCAGGAGGAGGAGACGGCGTTGACCTGCTTAGACATGGAGAGGGAGGAGTTGAGGATGAATCCTAGATTGTGTGCATGGTCGGTGGGTGTTGGTGCTGTTCCCAGTGTGGTCGGCCACCAGGAGTCGTCCCAGGCTGAGGGGGTGGGTCCGAGGATGAGGACCTCCCTCTTGTCCGAGATCAGCCTCAGACGGCGACTCCTCATCCAGTCGGCGACGGCCTTCACTCCCTCGTGGAGGTTGGTTTTGGCAGTGTGTGGGTCCTTGGTGAGGGAGAGGATGAGCTGAGTGTCGTCGGCATAGGAGATGATGTTGAGGTTGTGATGGCGGGCCACTTGTGCGAGGGGGGGCCATGTAGAAGTTGAACAGCGTCAGGCTGAGGGATGAGCCCTGGGGGACGCAGCAGATGATGTTGGTGGCTTCGGATCGGAAGGGTGGGAGGCGGACGCTCTGGGTTCTGCTGGCGAGGAAGGACGTGGTCCAGTCAAGAGCTTTCTCTTGGATTCCGGCTTCTAGGAGGCGTGACTTTAGGGTGCGATGACAGACCGTGTGGAAGGCGGCCGACAGGTCCAGGAGGATGAGGGCTGATGTTTTGCCGTTGTCTAGTTGGCGCCTGATGTCGTCTGTTGCGGCGATGAGGGCTGTCTCGGTGCTGTGGTTTCGTCTGTATCGGGACTAAGACGGGTCCAAGATGTTGTTGTCTTCCAGGTGGCAGGCCAGTTGCATGTTGACGATTTTTTCGATGACCTTTGCCGGGAACGAGAGCAGGGAGATGGACCGGAAGTTCTTGAGGTCTTGGGGTCCGCTTTGGGCTTTTTGAGGAGGGCGTTGATTTCGGCGTGCTTCCAGCTTTCCGGGAATGTCGCTGATTCAAAGGAGATGTTGATGATCTTCCGTAGTTGGGGTGCGATGGCTGCGTCTGGTTTGTTGAACACGTGGTGTGGGCATGGGTCAGAAGGAGATCCTGAGTGGAAGGAGTTCATGACCTTGCGTTTCTTGTTGTTGTTGACGTTGGACCAGGAGGTCAGGCGGATGGTGCTGGTGGTGTTCACAGGGGAGGTGGAGTCTGGCATAGTCTGGGCGATCGTGGTGTTGAAGCTATCACGGATGTCAGCTATCTTGTGGTGGAAGAAGATGGCTAGTGAGTCGCACAGTTCTTGTGAGGGTGGGATGTCGTTGGGGTTGGAGAGTTCCTTTATGATACTGAAGAGCTCTTTGCTGTTGTGTGCGTTGTTATCCAAGCGGTCTTTGAAGGAGGATCTCTTGGCTAATCTGATGAGGTGGTGGTGTCTGTGGGTGGCGTCCTTGTGGGCTGCGTGGTTGTCCGGTGTGCGTTCGTGGAGCCATGTCTTCTCCAGTTTTCGGCATGCGCGTTTAGAGGTCTGGAGCTCGTCGGTGAACCAGGTGGCTCTCTTGTTGGCATGGCTGTTGGAGGGTTTCTTGAGCGGGGCGAGGGTGTTGGCGAAGTCGTCGATCCACTGTCTGATGTTGCGGGCTGCGGCGTCTGGGTTGGTGGGGTCGGTGGGTGGGTTCTTGGCAAAGGAGGTGATCAGCTGGTCTTCGGTGACTTTGCGCCAGCAGAGGCGAGGCAGCTGTTGGGTGCGGTGGTGCGTGTTTGGTTTCATGAAGGTGAAGTGGATGCAGCGGTGGTCGGTCCAGTGGAGTTCGATGGTGTAGTCGAAGGCGGCGTGGGAGCCTGTGGAGAAACGGGATCCAGCGTGGGGCCGGCGGCGTGAGTGGTTGCGGTGACAAGTTGTCTGAGGCCAAGGTTGGCGAGGTTGTCGATCAGGGTGGCGGAGTTGGCATCGTTGTTGTTCTCGAGGTGGAAGTTCAGGTCCCCGAGGAGGATGTAGTTTGTGGAGGCGAGTGCATGGGTGCTGGCGAGGTCGGCGATGGAGTCCCTGAACTGAGCCCAGGGTTTGGGGGGTTCTGTAGATGAGTGTTCCTCTGAGGGTGGTGTTGAGGTCAGTGTGGATCCGGAATTGCAGGTGTTCGGCAATGTTGAGGGTTTTGTCTATATGGGTGGTGACCTTGAGGGTGGACTTGTGGATGATGGCTATTTCCCCTCCTATTCCTTTGGCGCGATCCCTGCGGGTGATCTTGTTGCCATCCGGGATGGCTATGGCGTTGTCGGGGGCCGAGGAGTCGTTCCACCAGGTCTCGGTCAGGAAGGAAACGTCTTGGGCAGAGGTGTCAAGCAGGTCCAAGAGCTCGACAGTGTGTTGGAGGGGCGGGTGTTGAGGAGTATGCAGCGGAGGTGGTTGTGCCCAGTCCTTGGAGGTTTGGTGGTTGTGTCGCAGGTGAAGCTGCAGGTACGGCAGGAGAAGGGTCCGTGGATCTGTTTCGGGGCGGCCTGGAAGCAGGTGTGGTTTCAGCCGGCGTTGAGTGCGTGGAGGGTGCTGGCGTCGTAGTGGATTCTGGCGTTGTGGCGATAGGGGGGTCCAGGGGTTCTGGAGCTGGGCGCGGACGGTTGCTGACGGGCTTGCCTTAGGCGCTCCTTCGAGGCGCCTGCTGCTTGCGTTCACTGCACGGCCGCTTCTCGGCCTCCATATGAGGTGGCTTGGGAGGGAGGAGTAGCTGGGAGGCGGGAGCGGGGAGGCGAATGGGTGAGCAGGGGAGCGGGGCAGCAGGGAGGCAGCGGCGGGAAAGGGCCGGATCGGGAGTGGCGGGGGCGGGGGAACTGGCGCACAGGGCAGAGGGGAAGGAAAAAGCCCAGAAACAAGGAGGCAGTCAGGTGACGAGCAGCGGCATGGGGGTGACCTGCCTGTAAGCAGGTTCATAGGTCGCCCCCACGCCGCTGGATGGTGAAGTGGAGGAGAATCTAGGAAGTGCATTGAGGAGAGGGTGAAAAGTGGGTGCTGAAGTGGAAGGAGATGATGTGTAACCAGGGGCGGATCCTCCATTAGGGTGTAGGAGCGTCACCGCACTGTTTTCTCACAGTTCGAGAAGCAGAAACATTAAACAGTATTTTAAATACTTTTTATGTTTCTGCTTCTCATGCTGCGAGAAAGCAGAAGTCAGGGTATGCCTGGTTGAGGGCGGGCGGGTGGGCGGGTCGGGGAGGAGTGGCTTGCTCACTGTTGTGGGCCCTGACTGTTTTGTCCGCCCTCTGGAGCAGACCAAACCAGTAATGCGCACTCTACAGTTTCTCTCTGTAGGCTGCATGCAGCCTACATAGAGGATATGGCCTTCCTACAGGCGATCGGCTGGGCGCTGTCCGCACCAATCACAACGCCACCATTGCAGTGTTGTGATTGGCTTAGGGGAGCGGAGGGAGGATTCCTGTTCCTGGAAAGTAACAGAAAACCGCCAAACGTGGGACCCGGCCACGAGCGGAGGCAGCGCGGTACCCGGTCAGGTAAGTAAAAAAAAAAAATTAAACACCCTGCGCGCGAACCCCAACGCGACACTCCCTACCCACCTGGCCTCTCCCCACCTGCGAGTTATGCGAGCCACGACTGTGTAAGATGTGGAGATGAACGATATGTGGAGAGAAAAAAGGCGCACATGTCTAATGTAGAGTAAACATAACAGGAGTGATTGAGACATTCTGAAAACCATAACCTCTTCCTACGTACCTCAGTAATGATGAATTCACAGTCTCATAAATTCTGATTGAAACATTTTTTCAATTTTATTTACAACAAAATAATTGTTGTTACTCATTTATCTTAAAATCTAACAACAATTGACAGTGCCAATAGGCCTGGCTGGTTTTATATGTATGTCAATTGTTGTGTTGTATGGCTAGTTGCAATAACAGAAAGCCCAGAGTTGGGTGGCTCACTGTGGAAATCACAGAAGTTCAGTTTACATGTTTAACGTATTCCCTTTGTTACATAGGTCCCACCCCTTTAAGAGACCCCACAATTTTCATCTCACTTGAAGCCCTGACGAGGATTATGGGATGACTAGCTCGTAAAGCAAAGGAATCTCGGCAAAAGCTAATGTATGATTAAAGGTGAAGCTTGTGACGGTCAGTTGAAGCATGTGCAGACACACAGCCTTAAACAGAGTAACAAACGTACATAAATACATAGCTAGATGCACGTGTATGCACACAAACATGTTCTAACGTTCACACTGGTACAGTGGCATAACCAAGCACCCAGTGGTCAAAGTAGGTGGGATCTGAGGGGCAGGATCTGCCCATATTTTTTAATTTAAGCTAAACAATTTGCCTAGTTTTTGAGAAAAGACAACTGTCCCCGGCGGTTAATTCAGAGAGTTGAAATGCTACAGCTGAAGTGTAAGAAAGGTAGACTCCAGTGCTGTGAAATCGAGTGAGGGACAGACAGCTAAACAAGCCTTTTTGCCAGGGTTCCTTCTTGCCTGAAAGAAATGTAAATGCGCGCAACTGGTCAATCTGCAACTATAAAGGACGCGTGGAAGCCGGTATTATGTTTAATTTATGGAATCACTTTAAGCTTCCTGATAACACAAATATATTCTTTTTTAAGTGGTATTGCAAGCACGTTACAAGCTAAGCTGTGACAGTTATAAAAAAAATTGCAAAAATTAAAGTCTGGGTATTACTATTTTGGAAGCACTTTTTTATCTTAAAATCCTTTTGCACATTTTGGAGCAGCCTACCTTCTACTATGTGTAATGTAAGATTCAAATAATGACATGTATTCACAGTGCTTTCTGTCACAGACTGGGGCCTCATAACACTAAACATACACAAGTCACTATTCTCCACTGCACCGACCAGGATTAATTTCCCACCGGCTAACTTAACTTGGATATATTTTTCATTGAAGCTGTGTGTTATTTTATATGTAGTTAACTTAAGGTGGAAGACCGAAAAAAGTTACAGAATTTTTTTTAGCCACGGATTTGACCACACCATCATTGCACGCAGTATCACAGTTCCCATACTTTTTTTCTATGTACTTCGACTGCTGCAACTTGCAAGCACCCACAATGTGACAGAGGCACAGGCGGTGGCTTGCACCCACAGACACAAAGCACCTCTAGACACTAGAACATCTGAGCATGGTCTTTTACAGACAAACACTTGCATGCAGAGAGGCCCAAATAATTGCAGTCAAGCAAACATACTCATTCACACATGGGCAAGTGTAAAACACTCATAGAAATGCCCCCATATACCCTTGCATCTGACCTGGATATGGTGCTCTAATAATGCTGTTCAGAAAAGGGGGAGGTGATGGACAGAGTATCTGAATTAAACAGAACACTCATTGCTGTAGCAATATGGGTAGCTGTAGACATGAAGCAGACAGCAACCCCTGACAACCTGGCTTAGAGAACTCACTTTGGGCCGAGAGGATTGCACATGACATTCAATGCGTTCTGCGTTGCGGCTCGTCAACTCTCAGGCCTTTGGCATCCATTAAATCCAGGGCACAAGTCTAGGGCACACACAGGTAGATGGTGTCTACTCACACTTTTCACATGGTGGACACCATCTACCGTGCCAAGAAGTAGGGTCCACAGAAATATGCCAAACTTGCCCTGTATAATATCAGACACCGGTACACATTCAGCAGCACCTTTAAGTTGTCTGCTTTTGTTCTGAGCCGTAGGGTGGGAGGCGGGGTGCGGGAGGGTGGGCTTATCAAACATTCCAGCTGGGCCCATAACAAAGGCCTAAGTTAAGGGGCCATCAGACATCCCTTTATTAGAATATCCTGGCTGGGAACTATTCACACCTAAATGTACTGAAGGGAAAACAAAGGACACAAGCTTATCACTTCACAGATACTTAAGAGATGCATGTTTTTGACTTTGTTCAGTCCCTGTAAATAAGAGATGTACATGCCTTGTAACACAAATTTGCACAAATAACAATTTGAATTCTACTATTTTGTCTTATTTCTTTTATAGCTCTACTCATCCCTTTGTTGTTTGTAAATGTAAATTGATACTTGTATAGCACACTACTCACCCGCAAGGGTCTCAAGGCGCTTGTACGAATACCGCTGTGGAACCCATCCTGGCTTTCCCTGTGAGGCGTTCACTCCTGGGTACCCCCAAGGTGGAGGCCAGGCATCCTTAGCGTTGTGGGGGCCGTTGTGGAGATTAAGCAAGCTATTGCCCAGAGTTGCAGAGTGGGACTCCATGATTGGAATAGGCACCGAGGCGAGAATTATCAGGTCCGTGGAATTTTGAGCCCAAGACCCGCCGAGGCGGGGAATTGAACCCTGGTCCAGGGCTAGACCTCTGCATCAGGGTCTGCCGCTCTAACCATTGAGCCACACTTGTCAGAGCGCTTTACATCACATATACACATTATACATTGACAATAAATTATATGTGTATGACTCGATGTGCAGATTATGTTACATACAGTAGGGTTACAAGATGTAGGAGCCACATGGCCTTCATAGCTCACTGTGCTATATTAGAAGGATTACAATGTATTAACTGCAAGTAACAAAAGGATCTGTGTGTTCAAGCAGTAACCCTCTTACCCATTTACATAAAATGTAAATCTGTCATCTTCCGTGTTACACAATTTGCTTAGCAAGAGACATATTAACTCTCTATATGCTTCTTTGAATCAAACCTGGGACTAGACTATACACAGATCTGTCCAGCAAATACATTAATCTCCAGAGTTATCATACTATTATTATTATTTTCTGACATTTACTGGGCACACAAAGATTTCTGCAGCAGGTGTCTTAACGCCATAAAATAATTTAAAACGTAGACTTTGCAACCAATTAACAATTTACTGCCATGTTTCTGCTTGTTACCAATTTCTTTTAGGGACGGTGTAAAATAAAAAAATATATAAGTTGAGTCTCAGATTTTGCGTCGGGTTGCATCACTTTTTTGGCACAACCCAAAGTAAAATCGCATTTGTTAAATTTTATAATGCATTAAAGTGTACTCATGATAGTCATGATAGACACGTATGAGGGCTTAAACTCTGATATCACTTCCTATCAGATTATGGGTTATGATGCCACTTTCTGTGATACCATGTGCAATGTCACGCACCGTGAATCGCTTGCATATTGCCAAACTTGGTTAGTCCCCCCACTTCTTTTTTAGGTCTCGCCTGTCGATGCGCATGCGCATCGAGCAAGGCGAGAGTATTGCGAGTTATCCACTCTTTATCTGCACTGCAAGGAATCGTGGCGATTCCTTGCAGTGCCCGTGACTTTTAAGGTCAATGCGCATGCGCATTAAGCTTATGCGCATGCGCATTGACCTTAAAAGTCACGGGCGCGTGCATGTCCGTCTTTGTTTACCCGCTCCGCCCCCTCCCGCCGTGTCGCCTTGCCTTCCCCTACTCTCCTCCCCCCTCCTCCTCTCCTCCCCTGCCTGCCTGCCGCTAGCCTTGTTGATGCTTGTTAAACGCTGCCTTCCTGCTTGGCGTCCAGCGTTCTTGGTCTCTTGTTCAGTCTCCCTGATCGACTGGATCTTTTTCTTCAGCTTCTACGGCCATATCATGGCAGAATCCGTTCCCTTGACTGCTCTTCTTTCCAATCCCCCGTCGACACTCGTCGTCTCACTCTGAAGCTGTATATTCTGTCTCTGTTCCCACATCTGATCACGACCTCCGGGCAGTCATCCTTTGTTGCTGGCTCGCTTTTCTAGCGCTGCTGCTCTGCATGCTTCTTTGCGCATCCGTTCACCCTCAGTTTCAGCGTTTGCCTTTCCCTGTGATTGAGCGCATCCTCCGGTCCATTCCCAGCACAGGTCATTCTCCATCTTACACTCGCACAATAGGCCTCCCTCGCTTCTGCCAGTGCACGCCGGTCTCCCTGCCCTCTCACTGCGCGCATCTCGCATTTCTGTCTGTGTGCTACTTTACCAGCGCAGTTTCCCTCTGCCCTGTGCTTCCCAGTCAGTGGCGCTTCTCCCTGCCTGTGGTGTGTGCTTCCCTGTCAGTGGCGCTCCTCCCTGCCTGTGGTGTGTGCTTTCCTGTCAGTGGCGCTTTTCCCTGTCCTGTGCGCTTCCCTGTCAGTGCCACTTTTCGATTCCCCATTGCATGCACTGCATGGTCAGTACCGCTTTTCCCTGCCCTATCAATAACGCTTCTCCCTGCCTTGTGGTGTGCGCTAATCTGTCAGTTCCCTTTTCTCCCGCCCTGTAGTGTGCGCTGCCCATTCTCCCTGCCCTGTGTTGTGCGCTGTCCTGTCGGGATCCCTGCTCCCTGCCCTGTGTGTTGCCCTGTCGGTGCCCCTTCTTCCTGCCCTGTGGTGTGTGTACTGCCATGTTTGGGGTATTTGTTTCTGACCTATGGGGTGCATTGCCCTTCCGTAAGTCCCCCTTCTCCTTGTTTCTGCTGGAAGTGTGTGCTTCAAACTATTAGACCTGGCTGCGGTAATCACATTTTGCAAGCAGACACTTGTTAAAGTGGCAGCTTTCCTGCCATACCAACCTTTCGTAGTTACATTGTAGGGAGGCTGTGATGCATGAAATGAAAAGCAAGTCAGAAAAGACATTACTCAATTCCAATATAAATAATTGTATTTACTACTGAGCGAAGGTGGTCTAGGGGCGCCAAAGGTCGCAAGAAGCTATCGGGCATCCTGCAATCGGCCCATGATAGAGCGGGGCAGAATGGAGTCCGATAGCATTGGTGTATAGATCAAACATTATTAGGTACGCAAATAAAAAGATGGCTATGCAAAAAATGCCGCAGCTGGGACTTATCCGGTGACTGGGACCACTCCTACACATGGGAAGATCTGTACGCAGAATGGAAAATGATAGTGTCTCTGGTTGTAGAATTGTGTTTTTGATGAGTGATGAAACCATTCTAAAAGCTGGAGTTTCTCACTCCCAGAAGGAGAACAATATTGATATCAGATGAGTCTCTGGTTCCTCTGCTTGCATGCTACTTTCGCGGCTCCTTTGATGTGCGTCCATTTGCCACCAGCCACTTAGCCACTTAGCCAATTTGTGTGCAGGCGCCGCCTCTGCTGGCGCGCGCCGCCTCTGCTGCCAGGCTTCAGCACACCAGGCTGCACACCCCTCACCCCCCAGTCACTTCATCCGCGCCCACTTCACACGCGCTCTGCAGGTCATAAACAGGACCATCTGCTCCACTCCCAGCACTGCATGACCATCTTCAAAGCAAGCTTGTAACACGAGCTGCCCTCAGACGTTCCAAGACACACACTTTTAATGCTTCTGAGGTCGATAACATGAGCCCCGTTGCATTGACACACACTGCCCTCACACACACAAGTTACTGTCACACACACACCCTCAACCCCTCACCCTCACTCACCCTCACCCTCACTCACCCTCAACACCTCACCCTCACTCACCCTCAACCCCTCACCCTCAACCCCTCACTCACCCTCACTCTCACTCATCCTCACTCACCCTCAACCCCTCACCCTCACTCACCCTCAACCCCTCACCCTCACTCACCCTCAACCCCTCACCCTCTCACCCTCAAACCCTCACCCTCACTCACCCTCGACCCCTCCCCCTCGACCCCTCCCCCTCAACCCCTCACCCTCCCTCACTCACCCTCACCCCCTCACCCTCACTCACCCTCACCCTCACTCACCCTCAACCCCTCACCCTCACCCTCACTCACCCTCATCCTCACTCACCCTCAACCCCTCACCCTCAACCCCTCACCCTCAACCCCTCACCCTCACTCACCCTCACCCTCACTCACCCTCAACCCCTCACCCTCACTCACCCTCAACCCCTCACCCTCACCCTCACCCTCACTCACCCTCACTCACCCTCAACCCCTCACCCTCACTCACCCTCAACCCCTCAACCCCTCACCCTCAACCCTCACTCACCCTCACTCTCACTCACCCTCAACCCCTCACCCTCACTCACCCTCACTCACTCTCACCCCCTCACCCTCACTCACCCTCACTCACCCTCACTCACCCTCAACCCCTCACCCTCACTCACCCTCACTCACCCTCACCCTCACTCACCCTCAACCCCTCACCCTCACTCACCCTCAACCCCTCACCCTCACTCGCCCTCAACCCCTCACCCTCACTCACCCTCAACCCCTTACCCTCACTCACCCTCAACCCCTTACCCTCCCTCACCCTCAACCCCTCAACCCCACTCCTCACCACCATCACCACTCACCCTCAACCCCTCACCCCACTCACCCACACCCTCACTCACCCTCACCCCTCACCCTCACTCACCCTCACTCACCCTCACCCTCACCACCCTCAACCCCTCACCCTCACACACCCTCAACCCCTCACCCTCACTCACCCTCAACCCCTCACCCTCACACGCCCTCAACCCCTCACCCTCACTCACCCTCAACCCTTACCCTCACTCACCCTCAACCCCTTACCCTCCCTCACCCTCAACCCCTCAACCCCTCTCCCACACTCACCATCAACCCCTCACCCTCAACCCCTCACCCTCAACCCCTCACTCACCCTCACCTCACTCACCCTCAACCCCTCACCCTCACTCACCCTCACTCACACTCACCCCTCACCCTCACTCACCCTCACTCACCCTCACCCCTCACTCACCCTCAACCCCTCACCCTCACTCACCCTCACCTCACCCCTCACTCACCCTCACCTCACTCACCCTCAACCCCTCACCCTCACTCACCCTCACCCCTCACCCTCACTCGCCCTCAACCCCTCACCCTCACTCACCCTCAACCCCTTACCCTCCCTCACCCTAACCCTCAACCCTATTCCCTCACTCACCATCAACCACTCACCCTCAACCCCTCACCCTCACTCACCCACACCCACAGTCACCCTCACCCACCCTCACTCACCCTCACTCACCCTCAACCCCCCACCCTCACTCACCCTCACTCACCCTCACCCTCACACACCTTAAACCCCTCACCCTCACTCACCCTCACCCTCACTCACCCTCACTCACCTTAAACCCCTCACCCTCACTCACCCTCAACCCCTCACTCATCCTCACTCACCCTCAACCCCTCACCCTCACTCACCCTCACCCACCCTCAACCCCTCACCCTCACTCACCCTCAAACCCTCACCCTCACTCACCCTCACTCACCCTCAACTCCTCACCCTCACTCACCCTCACCCACCCTCAACACCTCATCCTCACTCACCCTCACCCACACTCCCCCTCAACCCACACACACCACTCACCTCAACACCTACATCCACACTCACCCTCACCCTCACTCCCCCTCAACCACTCACACTCACTCACCCTCACTCACCCTCAACCCTCACCCTCAATCCCTCACCCTCACCCTCACTCACCCTCACTCACCCTCAACCCCTCACCCTCAACCCCTCACTCATCCTCACTCACCCTCAACCCCCTCACCCTCACACACCCTCAATCCCTCACCCCCACCCTCACCCCCTCACCCTCACCCCCTCACCCCTCCACCCTCACTCACCCTCAACCCCTCACCCTCACTCTCCCTCACCTCCCTCACCCTCAACACCTCACTCACCCTCAACACCTCACCCTCAACCTCAACCCCTCACCCTCACTCACCCTCACACACCCTCAACCCCTCACCCTCACTCACCCTCAACCCCTCACCCTCACTCACCCTCACCCCTCACCCTCACTCACCCTCAACCCCTCACTCATCCTCACTCACCCTCAACCCCTCACCCTCACTCACCCTCACCCACCCTCAACCCCTCACCCTCACTCACCCTCACAAACCCTCACCCTCACTCACCCTCACTCACCCTCAACTCCTCACCCTCACTCACCCTCACCCACCCTCAACACCTCATCCTCACTCACCCTCACCCTCACTCCCCCTCAACCACTCACACTCACTCACCCTCACTCACCCTCAACCCCTCACCCTCAATCCCTCACCCTCACCCTCACTCACCCTCACTCACCCTCAACCCCTCACCCTCACCCCTCACTCATCCTCACTCACCCTCAACCCCCTCACCCTCACTCACCTCAACCCCTCACCCCCCACCCTCACCCCCTCACCCTCACCCCCTCACCCTCCACCCTCACTCACCCTCACCCCTCACCCTCACTCTCCCTCACCCTCACTCACCCTCAACACCTCACTCACCCTCAACACCTCACCCTCAACCTCAACCCCTCACCCCTCACTCACCCTCACTCACCCTCACCCTCACTCACCCTCACCCTCCCTCACCCTCACTCACCCTCACTCACCCTCACTCACCCTCACCCTCCCTCACCCTCACTCACCCTCAACCCCTCACCCTCACTCACCCTCAACCCCTCACCCTCACTCACCTCAACCCCTCACCCTCACTCACCCTCACTCACCCTCAACCCCTCACCCTCACTCACCCTCAACCCCTCACCCTCACTCACCCTCACTCACCTCACCCTCACTCACCCTCACTCACCCTCAACCCCTCACCCTCACTCACCCTCAACCCTCACCCTCACTCACCCTCAACCCCTCACCCTCACTCACCCTCACCCTCAACCCCTCACCCTCACTCACCCTCACTCACCCTCACTCACCCTCAACCCCTCACCCTCACTCACCCTCACCCTCACTCACCCTCAACCATTCACCCTCAACCACTCACCCTCAACCACTCACCCTCAACCACTCACCCTCAACCACTCACCCTCAACCACTCACCCTCAACCACTCACCCTCAACCACTCACCCTCAACCACTCACCCTCACTCACCCTCACCCACCCTTACCCACCCTCACCCTCCCTCACCCTCACTCACCCTCACTCACCCTCACCCTCCCTCACCCTCACTCACCCTCAACCCCTCACCCTCACTCACACTCAACCCCTCACCCTCACTCACCCTCACTCACCCTCAACCCCTCACCCTCACTCACCCTCACCCTCCCTCACTCACCCTCACCCTCACTCACCCTCAACCCCTCACCCTCACTCACCCTCAACCCCTCACCCACCCTCAACCCCTCACCCTCAACCCCTCACCCTCAACCCCTCACCCACCCTCACTCACCCTCACCCTCAGCCTCACCCTCACTCACCCTCAACCCCTCACCCTCACTCACCCTCACTCACCCTCAACCTCATGCTAAAGATTTACAAAAAAACCCATTAACAATTCTAAAAGCACTAACTCTAATGCTGCGAGACCTATTGCATTTCTAATGCTTGTTTAGGACTTGTGCCCTGGGTAAGTCTAAAAGCACAGTGCAGGCGCCACCTGAAGCCCAGTTGAGTGGAGAAGTGCCGTGGCAGACCTGGCTAACCGGTGAGTCCTGACTCAAGGCCAAAGCGTGACAGGCAGGAGCCAGAGACTTTGTGCAGACCCAATGTGGCTGCACCACCACAGCAAGGCTGCCAAGGGATAGTGTGAGCAGAGGGCAGCTCACGGCTCAGTCAAACAAAGTGCATTTGAAATGTGGATTACAGTGCTGCAGCATTAATAACGCACTGAGTAGTACCCGGCTCAACTCTGTTATGTATGTCGGCAAGCCAGTGGGCCCACTGAGAAAGAGACCGAGAAATCCGGTGCAGCAGTACTGATGCCCAGGAACCCGAGGGGCCCACGAAGTCCTGATTAATTCTGTATATTATCCCCTTTCCAGGAGTTAGTAGGCTCAGTTTCTTTACTTGCACTAGGGCCCTTTGCACCCTATGGTAAAGTAACTTAAAGAGGCACAGTACTTGTTACAACCCGGAACGTATGTCTCATTAAACCAAACCCGCACCACAGTGGCCTGTCAGGCTGCCTTCTTGTACAGCGTGCTCGACCCAATGTGATAGAATGTTCATCAATCATCTACAGATGCAAAAAAACTTTAGCATCTCTCTACAGACCTCTCCTCAGAGTGAAATATGTGGGGCTTGGCAGGCGCAGAGGTCTGGGAAATCCAAGATCCTTTTTCATGCTCTGTAAAAGCAAGCATTAATAGATTACTTTGATGATGGCCTGCGTTCTGTTTTGTATTTCATTGTATGGCAGAGGTCTTGATGTTATGCAGATTTGTAGAGCGCACTAACAGGGTGCTGAGAAGGTGTGACTCTAGCCACCACTAGGGACTAGGGGGGCCTACTCGAAAAGACAGGTCTTCGGCTTCTTGAGGAATTCAAGAAGTGCGGAGGATAATGCGTGGTCTGCTTGTGGTACTGCCTTGGGAGCATGTTCCTCACCTGCCAGCTTTTAGTCCTAGCCTTCCAAACTCTTAAGTGACTTTTCTTCAGCGATTAACTTTGTGGTCAAAGTGGGGGGGTCTGGGCTGTAGGACATGCCCCTACTTTTTTAATTTTAGAAATACAGTTCCCCTACTTTTTGTGAAAAGACAACCATTACCGTAACGGTTAATTCTGACAGTTGAAATACTTCAGCTGAACAGGAAGGCAGGAAGACTCCTCTCTTGTGAAAGTGAGGGAGGGGCAGGCAGCTAAACAAGCCTTCTTGCCAGGGTGTCTGCTTCCCTGAAAGAAGTATAAATGCGTCTGACTGGTTAATCTGCAAATGGAAAGGGTGCTTGGAAGCCGGTATTGTAGCACTGAACATACACAAGTGACTATTCTCCACTGCACCAACCAGGATTCAATTCTGTGGCTCTCTCTCTGATGTAGTGCATTAACTAATAGAGGTTTCATACTGTGCGATAGTGTATTTCCCACTGATTAATATAACCTGTATTTAATTTTCATTTAAACTCTGCATTATTTTACATGTAGTTATAAGAAGATGAAACACCGAACAAAGTTACAGAATATTATATTTATTCTAGAAACGGTTTTGACCGCGCCTCCATGCTCCCTAACACCGCCCCATTGTGCGCAGCATCACAGTTCCCATACTTTTTTAATGCACTTCATAAAAATAACCACGGCCCCCCGTGCACCCACCCACCCTCTCATGGTAATGAAGCTGTCAGGCGGTGCTGAGTAGGTGCAGAGCTGCAGCTGGGCCTCCATGCGTGTTTTGGATTTGGCACTGGAACCTGCCTGGCCTGTAAACAGAAGGCAGCATGCCCTCCCTTTCGCCCTGCTTTTATGACTCTGGCCTGAGGTGCCAACAAGCAGTCAGTCAGCAGCACGAGGCAATTTACGCCTTTATTCATGTCTCTCTTCGGGTGCCACTACAGACTCGGGCTTGCCTGGCCAAGGCCGTGCTTAGAAAAATCAAAGAAAAGTTTAAGTAAACACCAAGATAAATACATTATCTATCTATCTATCTATCTATCACTCTATCTATCTAACTTCAAAGAATCTATGTGTGAATAGGCAGTGGGCATCTTAACATAGGTTCTCAGCGAGGAGAGTGGCCATGGAAGCAGGAAGTAGTTCATGGGTGTCCAAGGCTCGGTATGTTGCAGTCTATTGAACGTCGTCACTAGATTGCGCAAGAATGGAACAATCAGTCTTCTGGCCTAGGTAAGAGAATATTTGGTACTGCACTCCTAGCAGCTCCGTGAAGTGAAAGGGACCTGGCGCCGCCCTCTGCAAAGGCAGTCTATTGAACGTCGTCACTAGATTGCGCAAGAATGGAACAATCAGTCTTCTGGCCTAGGTAAGAGAATATTTGGTACTGCACTCCTAGCAGCTCCGTGAAGTGAAAGGGACCTGGCGCCGCCCTCTGCAAAGAAAGCACTGCTAGTGTCCATTCTTCCATAGAATGAGAATGGATGTGCTCCCCTTGACTGCGAGTATCTCTAGCGCTCATCTACTGCTGGCTCGCCACAGGTTCAAAAGCAGGTGCCACTTCCTCCAGAGTGATGCCAGAAACGTGGGCCCTGCCACAGTCTCTTCTACTGTAGGATCTGGCAGAGGAGAGGTGTTTGAGGCCAGGACTCTCAAAGGGGCGTCCCCGTTCCCCTCCCTTCACAAATGCTTAAGAGCAACTATGATTTGGAGCAAGTTTTTTTTACTTTATTCAACCCGTGTCTGTATGAAATATGCATGCACTGTAAGAATGTCAGATGTATGTCTGTATAACTAATTACCCTATTAACTAATTAAATCGCACTTACTAATCGATATCTTGACATCGCGCACACATACTATAAAGAGACAATGAACTAGACAAGTTTGCAAATCAATGTACAGGGAATCTTATGTAGGAGAGTAAAATGTACAAGGTGTAAGAGTCGCATATTAGCCATATGCGTAAGAATGATAGGTCTGGAGAAACGCAGTCGGGATTTAAAACGTAATACCGTGGTTGTGGTTGGCTGTACTAATAAGATTTTATTGTTTCCCATCAATGTTTATTTTCCTAATTTTAGCTCCATGGACCCTTCTTGGACTCGGTTCAGTAGAATGCACGCACATTAACAGTCACAATATCCAATCTATTAACCCTTTCTGAGCTGCTGATGAATTTTAAAATGCCTCAATCTCAAAAACCACTGAACACATTTACACCAAATTACACCCCCAAACCACCCATTCTACTTAGTTTTATTTTCATAGCAAGTTTGATGTAATTCTGTTCAGCAGTTTCTGCTGTAGCAGCTAGCACAAATTCCAATTTGAGCGTAAATGGCAAACCCAACTTTTTTTATTTCAACTCTTATATCAGTAATGTGTGCGCGCGCGCACACACACACACCACCACCACGACAGGAACACATACATAACTGTTAACTGTGTAATATGGTCCAAAGTTAATATTGAAAGATTCTGTTGACCTGAACCGCAAAACTGAGTGGTTTGCCAAAACCCCAAGATGCAAATATAGGACCACGTCATATGTTACCTGTTATTTATATTCATATTTGATTTTTTTTAATTTAGTTTGAAAACGTTTCTTCAAGGTGCAGTAACAATGTGCACCATGCAGAATTGCAATGTTTGTTTTATTTACTTTAGGAATAAGTTGTTGATAAACTGTCCCTCAGCATTGTTTTATTTATGCAATTCTTTAGCTGCAGTGTTTATCACTGATTTGTGGATTTACCACATTTTTCACATAATTTTGGGATTTCGAGAAAAATTAAGTTTCTAGCTCAAATGGATGAAAATAACACAGCCAGAGAATATGGCACATAATTTGCATTTTTGCTGCCTAATTTAGATAGTCTTGCCACATAATCAGGTCCTGCATGCTGCACAATCCTAGTAGCCCTGACAGTGGTAACTCTCTACAGAGTGGTGTGGATTATGCTGAAATGCAGATTTCACAGGGACATGTAAATATTTTCCCTGTTTCATGGTACCCTGTGAAATGCAGGTGTCTCTATCACTGTATTTTGTGCAATAAAAGCACCCTATCCTGTAAAAGTGTGTGTGTGTGTGTGTGTATATATATATGTATATATGTATATATATATTTAACGTAACAGCTCCGGTTATTTAGAATAATGCCAATCTCACTCACGGGCGGTTCGAGGTGGGGGTTACCGGTCACCCATATAATCCAAGCAAATATTCTGTGAATATGAACAGACGTATTCGAACACTAGAGTTGCTGGTGCACGAAAATGTATTCTGCCAGAATACATTTTCATGCACCAGCAACTCTAGTGCTCGAGTACGTCTGTTCATATTCACGGAATATTTGCTTGGGAAAAAAAAAAAAAAAATATATATATATATATATATATATATATATATATTTTATCCAGCAGAAAACTCCTTCTGGACCCCAGGTGACCCGTGGAAGGTGGCGTACGTGTCGGCGGAGTGAAGCCGACTTGAATCAATTTCCAAAAGGCGAAAAGTCAATAAAGTACGCTCTCAGGGCAGAAACAGGCAAACACCGATGGTTTCTTAAGTGCTGTTTATTCCACAACGCGTTTCGCCGTGAAGACGGCTTGATCACGTGGAAAACAAGTTGCAAAGCCTTTGGTTATATCTATTAGCATCATAGACATTATTATTATTATTATTATTATTATTTATTTTTATAAAGCGCATAGTCACCCGGAAGTATCCCAGCGCTGAGGAACCTAAGAGACATGACTGAGGACTGAGTTAACGGGAGGAGCATAAGGACTAGGGGAAAAGATGTGTTTTTAATCGTTTCCTGAAACGGAGGTAGTGGGGTTCCAGACGAAGATATAGAAATGAGACTATGCATAAGTACGTATACTATTAGACTCTAAGTGCCTGTATTGAATACAAAATGTAAAACCCTCAAAACGGTATTAGTCACGTTGTAAGCAACATCCCCGTAATTGTAGGAAGCAAAATACATGTACAATAAATTATATGCTTCGTCAACACAATTAAACACAAGATGTCATTTCATTGTTTAACTCGTGGAATACAACACAGAATAATATTCTGCTAGAAACCCATGCATACCTGGGTCAGGGAGCGTCATATCATGTTTGCCCAGTGATGATTCCGTGTCATCAGAAATGAACCACAAAGATGGAAGTGGTGGTGACACCGGGATGGTCTCCCAGAGACGGGGAGTAAAGGGTTGGGTTTGGATCACGCCTACGTAGCGTAAACATAGTACATTCAGTATTCGCAAGTGCTCAAATAAAGTGTAATTTTCTACCAGTAAGTCTTTGCAAACCATGCAGTGCCTTTGTGCTCAAAAGGATGGAGAAGGGGAGTAATCCCGTGAGGTGACATGCCAGTGGTGTGGGCCCCTTCTCGCGTGTTCCTACAAGAACAAAACAAATACAAACATTAATACAAGTTTAAAATTAGATGAATTACATTTTCCATTCCTATGATATTACACATAGGACTGAACACAAGCATAAGGTATGGAGGAGACGTAAATTAACTAACAGCATGAAAGACAAATATGAATTGACATCAGCTATGGTGGATAGTCTATGAATCTTTTAAGTGTACTGCTAGTTCCTCATCCTGGTTGAGGCCCCCCGGATCCTTGCACTGGAAGTCTATGATCAATCTCGACTCTCTCTGTCGCAATTTAAGAATCCTGTTGCCCCCTCTGGGATTTTTGGGTATCTGTTCCAAAATTATGTAGCTAAGGTATTTTGCATTAGAAAAATGTTGTTCTTTAAAATGCCTTGCCACAGGGTACTTGGGATCAAAATTCGTAATTGCTCTGGTGTGCTCCAGAATGCGTTTCTTCGCCATGCATGTAGTGCTGCCTATGTACCATTTGCTACACGGGCACACTATTGCATAGACGACAAAGGTAGAGCTACATGTGAGGAAGGACTTAATTCTCTTGTTTATGCCATTATAGGTGACTTCCTTGCACGATTTGCTGTTGGCGCAAGCCTTACAGTGGCCACATGGGAAGAAGCCTTCTAGACCTTGTACATTGGCAGGGGGGTATGTGGTGATATCACTGTGAACTAGCAAATCCCTGATGCTCTTCCCCCGTCTGTATGTTATGCTAGGTCTCTTGGGTAAATCTTTGCCAATGACATTGTCTGCTTTGAGTATATCCCAGTTTTTTGTTATTACCTTTTTGATGGCTTGGGAGTCACTCCTATACGTGAGGATGAGTCTCGTGCCACCTTCATCCTCCATCTTAGTATTGGGTTTGTCACAGATGGTATCAGATCTTTTTATGGCATTGGCTCTCTCCCTAGCTCTTTTAACCACCCAATTGGGATAACCTCTGGCTCTAAATCTGTCGCATATGATCTCACTTTCTTCTTTATAAGCTTGGTCATTATTGCAGTTGCGCTTGGCCCGTAATAGTTCTCCAAATGGAATGCTCCATTTCAATAGCCACCCCGAGAACTTGAACATTTATGTTTCGGACTTACCGAGGTTAATAAAATCTTACGGAATTGCCCTTACAAAATACACTGACGACACTCAACTGGTGTTATCTGTACACAACGATGGTACATCAGTTGCGGCAAATTTCCAAGAGGGAATGCGGGCAATCAGTTCCGGGATGTCATCAAATTGTCTCAAATTAAACTCTGACAAAACAGAGGTGATGACATTTGGGAAACTGGAACCAATCTGGTCCCCTCAATGGTGGCCACCCGAGATGGGAGCCCCACCTCAACCTGTCACCAAGGTTCGCAACCTTGGAGTCATATTCGACAATAAAATGACTTTCCATCAACATGTCAATTCCGTTGTCTCCTCATCCTTCTACATCCTGAGAAAAATCAAGAAACTGATGCCCTACCTCCCCTCGTCGGCCGGCAAAACCCTAATCAGTACTTTGGTCTTTTCTAAAACAGATTACTGCAATGCCCCTCTTCTGAATGCCCAGGAAAAAGTACTTAACAGATTGCAGCTGGTCCAGAATGCCTCAGCCAGAATCTTACTGGGCATTCCCAAGTTCACTTCCATCTCCCCTTACATTCGACAGCTGCATTGGCTCCCAATCAGGAGCCGGACAAAATTTAAGGCACTGTGCATTGCATACAAAGCCATCAACAACTCAGGCCCACAGTTTCTTAAAAATGCCCTCTGCCCTCTTGAACATTCAAGAACACTACGCTCACCTTCAGCTCATCTGCTGAAAGTCCCACGTACAAAAAGGGCCACTTGGGGTGACAGATGTTTCACTATTTCCACAGCCAAACTTTGGAACACATTACCCCTCCACATCAAAACTGCCCGACTCATCAGTTTCAGTAAAAAATTAAAAACCTGTTTTTTTTTCAGTATAATTTTCCGCCACAGCGATGGTTCTGTATTCTGAGCGCCGAGACACCTCCGGGTAGTTGCGCGCTATAAAAATCGCATAAACATAAACATAAACATATGAGTGGCTATATGGGTTATTGATTGGTTGCCCAAGTATTTGAATGGGAGACTGAGTGTGTTTGTGGGTGGCTGGGAGGTGTGTGACTCTGTGCATAGATGTGTGAGCAGTTGATTCACTAGGTGTATGAGTTCAAGAGTGCATGTGAAAACAGCTATATGGGCGGTTGACTGTGTGCATGGCTGTGTTGGTGAGTGAATGGATATCTCAGTGCTACATGTGCAAGCAAGTACATATGTAAAACACAGTGCATTTGAGAGTTGGCAGATATAAATGACTATACATGAGAGACAGTGAATGTGCGAATGGCTATATGGATCATTGTGTACTTGTATCAGTGATTGTATAAGAGAGTAAGTATGTGTTAGTATATGTTTGAATAAGTAAGGTGTTGTGTGTATAACTGTATAGTTGAGGACATGGAAGTGTGATTGATTCTTTGCATGACTGACTAGGTGTGTGAGTAACTCCATGGATGAGTGGCAGTGTGTGAGTGTCTGTATAGGTGTATGAGTGCATATGATAGTGTTGTATTGATGAGTGACTGTATGTATGAGTGATTCTATGGGTGAATGAGTGAATGTGTTTGTAGACCTAGGAATCAGTGAGTGCGTATGTAGTAACTGGTATTGGTGTGTCAATGGTTTCAAGAATGGTAGTCTGTATTTAACACTGGGTGTATCAAAGGTTATATTAGAGTGTGAGGAGGTGCATCGTATTATCACATGAATGATATCATCAGTGATGTGATCAGTGATGTCAAATGAGATGTCATCAGTGATGTCATCAGTGATTTCATTTGAGATGTCATCAGTGATGTCATCAATGATGTCACTGACCATGTCATGAATGATGTAATATGTGACATCATCAGCAGTGGATTGCGGGTGCGCGTAATATAGTTAGTACAACTAACTATATAGGAGCAATGTCAATGGTTTTTTAAATGCTAATTCCTAACTATATAAGCCCTGAAACCTATGGTTTTTTAAGTGAATTTGCAAGGTTTTTAAAATGCTAATTCCTAATTATATAAGGCATGAAACCTATGGTTTTGTAAGTGAATTTGCAAGGTTTTTTAAATGCTAATTCCTAACTATATAAGGCTTGAAACCTATGGTTTTTTCAGTGAATTTGCAAGGTTTTTTAAATGCGAATTCCTAACTATATCAGGCGTGAAACCTATATTTATTTTCAATAAATTTCAAAGGTTTTGTAAATGCTACTTCTATTAGCGGATAACGTTTATATATGTTATTATCCTTCTGGGACCACCTGAGCAGCCATCTTGTTTCTCAGAAGAAGTGAGGCACAAGAGAGCACAAAACCAGATTGGAAAACGCGAAAAGGGGGCAGGATTGAGACCCCCTGACCCCCTAGTCCTTCTCAGGGGGTCCCAGAAGGACCACCAAGTGCAAATTGTTTTTATTTATTTTTTTAAATCTCGTACCCCGCGATTTTTTTGGGGGTTTGTTTTTGTCCTGGGGGTCCTTTTGGGACCCCCTGAGAAGGGCTAGAGGGTTGGGGTGTCTCTACCCTGCCCCCTTTTCGTGTTTTCCACTCTTGTTTTGGGCTCTCTTGTGCCTCAGTTCTCCTGAAAAACAAGATGGTGGCCAACACTTCCTTGTTTGGACAATTTGGAATGTTGACAGTCGACTGCCAGCCAATCAGAAACTCGCTCGCGCACGTAAGGGTACACGCACGTACACGTACGGTACGCGTACGGTGCGCGTACGGTGAGCGCATATCGATATATAATTTGATCAAATTCAATTTTCTTAACAACTACTGGAGGGATTTTCACCAAATATAGAAAAGGCACTACTGCATACCTGTCCCTACCATTTCCCCAAGTTTGGTGTAATTCCGTTCAGCCGTTCGGGCTGTAGCCGTGTCTAAAGGTCCCATAGAAAATGCCATTTGAAAAATTTCAAATTCAATTTTCTCAAGAACTACTGGATGGATTTTCACCAAACGTAGCAAAGGCAAATCTGCATACCAGGCCCTACCATTTTGTCAAATGTGGTATAATTCCGTTCAGCCGTTCGAGCTGTAGCCTTGTCAGAATGTCCCTATGGAAATGAACATGGGGAAAACACATTTTGGGACCCCCCTTTTTTCTCGGCCCCCGCTTGACGAGTCCCCCGAAACTTTCAGGGAAGGAGCGGAGCGCAGCGAGGCAAATTTAAGGAAAATTACAGGTAGATCCCTCAATCGGCGCCAAAGTTATTCCCAATAGAATGTTCGGAATTTCCTATGGTAACTAGGCCCTAACTATATATACCTACTGGCGAGGTATGTATATGTATATTACACAGTGGAGGTGGACACTGTGTAGTTAGTTAGGTCAGAGTTCCCATAGTAAATTATATTTTTGCTTTTTTAATAACTTTGGCACTGTTAGACGAATCTGCATGAAACTTTAAAAAAGAGTTCAATCAGCTTGGCTCTTCCATGGAAAAATTTGCATGATCTGTCAAGTGTGGGCTAAGAAAGGGGGAGGGTGCAAAGTGCAAATTCCCATTTTAATTCTCACAGGTAAGTTCACCTTCTGATATAGAAAAAAACTATCCAATGGAATTACACCAAATTTGGCAAAAAATTTGATTTTTACTTACTTTATTTTCTACACTGCAGCCGCATCAAATGGCCACCACAAGTCTCTGATCAGGTGGGCAAGGAGCACCTCATAAGTTCCTTCTGGGCTTTAAACATTTGCATATCTTTTCCTGTGGGGCCCCAGGGTTGGTAAGGGCACCACCAACAACACTGGAGTAGGCTAGGAAGCTGCCAGGAGAGACAGCCCTCAAAAAATCTTTTTCAAAGTCCTCCTATGCCTCCTAGGGGGATAAAGAGCTGACTCTAGGAGATGATTTCTCACAAATGTAAGCGCTCCTAGAGCTTGGGTTTTTGCTCAGAGCCCTGGGGTGTAGGGATTCCAGTTGGTGGGGTTCATGGTTGTGCTTGCAGCTTGTTAAATATAGGAGAAGGACTTGTGCTCACACTTTATTGAAATTATTATGCTTTATTAACTATGACAGAATGTACACTGATGCTTTATATGTCTTGATGCAGGTCATAGGGATGTTTTTTTGATTATTGGCAGGTTAACAGTGAGTCATTACATGTTCTAATGAATGTCAGTGTAGGGTGGTATGATCTCTAGTAGCTGTAATGGTGTTGCTTTTGTTTGTTTTGATATTTTTCTGCTTTTATGATTGTGGCAATACCCTGACAAAGTCAGTAGGCCTTATTTTTATAATTTCACTTCCTTATATTATGTCTAGTATATGTGAGGGGTAACATCGTCTTATGGTTCAAATCTCGCTGTGGTGCTACAGTGACTTAATTGGTTCCCAGTACATGGAAGTGTGCAGACTTATTACATGAAAAGGACCCACATCCTTCCAAACTCTTAACCAACCTTCTAAAAGTTGCCAGAGACCAGGCCCTGTTCCCAGTCTACACTGTTCATGGCCAAAGGCAGTGCAGAGCAGGAGATTGGGCTCCAGCTCATGTCATTTAAAATGTTGTGAATAATGTAATATATGAGGTCATAAGCAATGCATCAAGGGGCGCACCTTTGAGTTAGTTCACTAAAATATGCCAGACGACTTTCAGTGATTTTTCGGTTTGTAAACATTGGTTCCCCTGCCATGCACAGTTTTCTCATCAATAATTTAATTGCAAATGTTGCAGTGATATTATCAATTATGTCATAGAAGATGTCTTGAGTGATGTAATACGTGGGGTAATTAGCAGTGCATGGTGAGGGCGCGAGTTATAGTTACCTTAGGGCAAGAGTTATAGTTACTGTTTTTTTCTATTAAATCATTACATTGTCACAGAAATGTTCACCTAACTCTAACGTTGCTTTAACCCAGGGGTACTCATAGTACGGCCCGCGGGCCAGTGGCGGCCCGGCAAGCCTTCCCTGGCGGCCCGCGGACCTTTCAGACATTGTACCCGAGGTTTTTTTTTTTTTTTTAAAGGCTGTCTGCAACCAGAGCTCGACTCAGAGACTCTGCTGCCTGTGGGGGCCGGGCGATTTCCGCCGTAGTCAGATTGGGGCTGCAGGAGCGCTGTGAGGTGAAAAGAGCCTCATTAACATGCTAATGGTCTTTTGAAGACCTGTGAAATGCTTGGGTGCGGCTGTGTGCGCGCGCCTGGAAGCTGTCACAGGGGGGGGGGGGGGGGGGAGACAAACAGGCAGGGTCACAAGAAGGAGGCAGTCAGAGAAAAGGTGGAGTATGGGGTGATAACAGGTGCGGGAGGGGGGTCCCGAGTTTACACCCGCCTCACTTCAGAGCCTAGAGACCACGTGGCTAGCTTCGTGAAGCTGTAGAAGTCCTCAGCCTTCCAGATGCCCCCAGTTGGTCCCTGTTAAAGTTCGTTCGCTTTATTTAATGGTGAACTATGTCTCTATTTCCTTAAAATATGTTCATATCTCAGATGGGTTTCAGTAATGTTGCACGAATCTTGCATAACCGCACTGCAAGCCCGGTCACCTCAAGGTGTCTGTGTGAGTTCAGGGTGTGGGTGACTGTTCATGACTGGGCATGATTGAGAACTGCAGCTGAGGCTGAAGGCAGTTCGACTTTCTGACAGAGACTCGCATAACGGTGTTCTAACTAAATGCTCATCCAATCCTTGGCCTCTCTGCTGGGCGCCCAGAACGATGGCCACATGTGGGCCAATAGTAATGGCGATTCTATGGGAAAGTGTATGGTGGTATGCAGCTGTCAAAATAGGGACAGTGCCAATGGAAAAGAAAATGTGGGGCGTGTGAGAGGCGATGTTGAGGAGGAGGAGTTATAAGGAAGGATGTGTAGGAGAGAGTGAAAGACAGTGGTGCAGATGGCGTGAAATATGTGGATGGAGAGACTTCAAAAAGATGAGTGGAGCACAGGTTGTACGTGAATGACAGAGAGAGGGGGCCTGCAGCAGGAAGTGATGTGACAGGAAGAAAGTGAGTTACTCCTTCATGTGACATAGAACAAAAATCTGTGCTAACAAGCATTGGTACAGGTAATGGATCGGGCATGTTTTAGGTTTTTGTGTTACCTGAAGTATGATGGTTTTATAAGCACTACCAGAATACTTGTCAGGTGGCATGCCGAGTTTAGGTCCCGTTTAGGCCCAACCCATATTTTTTCCAAGATTTCCTAGTTACACCTAAATACCCCTTTTGGAGACACCACCACCTTTTCCATCCACTAAAGCACTGACATGGGAGATCGGGTCCCGAGAGAGCAGCTTGTGTGTTTTTGGGGGAGAGGTGAGGGTGAGAGAAGGAACGCATCTTCCGCATCTTTCAACAAGTTTAAAAACAAGCTATTAGCCTTGCGCCACTGCCAGTGATTGCTTGTGTTTTAAGGATTAAACACAGACAAAACCATATGAAAAATGAATTCCATTACGAGGGAGAGCGAGGGGGGAGGGAGAGCGAGGGGGGAGGGAGAGCGAGGGGGGAGGGAGAGCTAGGGAGGGAAGTAGAGCGAGGGAGGGAGGGAAGGAGAGCGAGGGAGGGAAAGGAAGGCAGACAGAGGGAGGGAGACAGAGGGAGGAAAGGGGAGGGAGAGGGAGACGGAGGGAGGGAGAGCGAGAGGGAGGGAAAGAGAGGGAGAGGGAAAGGGAGGCAGGGAAAGGGAGGGAGAGCGAGGGGGAGGGAGGTTGACAGAGGGAGGGAGTAAGAGTGAGTGAGACAGAGGGAGAGATGGAGAGATGGAGACAGAGGGAGAGATGGAGAGATGGAGACAGAGGGAGTGAGAGGGAGTGATAGAGTCAGAGGGAGACAGAGAGTCAGAGGGAGACAGAGAGTCAGAGGGAGACAGAGAGTCAGAGGGAGACAGAGTCAGAGGGAGACAGAGTCGGAGGGAGAGGGAGGGAGAGAGGGAGGGAGAGAGGGAGGGAAGGAGAGAGAGAGAGAGAGAGGGGGAGTGAGAGGGAGAGGGGGAGAGGGAGAGAGATGTGTGTCTATGCTGGGTCTGGTGACTCAGTAGACGAAGGCGTCCGCTGCAGGGACCTATGATCAACCTCATGGTCACAGTTTTTTTTGTTGCTCTAGCCCCGCCCCTTCCCCACTGACCCCGCCCCCACCGGTGCGGCCCTCGGACACAAACCACACTGTAAATTTGGCCCCCGAGAGAAAGTTTGTGAGTACCCATGCTTTAACCTTTGGTATTTTCAGTGAATTTCTATTTTTTTTTTAAAGTGTAAAGTAATATTTTATTGCCATATGTAAAGCCTTTCTTCCAATGAGTTTTAGATTCTATATATATATATATATATATATATATATATATATATATATATATATTACCTACTGGCAGTCGCCAGTAGGTAGTTATAATTAAGATTATTTTCAATAGAAAATCTCAACATTCTAATTGCTCCATTAACAAAAGGTCGTCCGACCACTCATTTATCAACAGTTCTATATAGTCATTCATACATATACTCACTCATCATTTGTAGTGATACATCCTGTTATACACCGACAGTCATCCAAAAGTTACTCACACACATACTCACACATGCAAATAAATTATTGAACATCCATGTATTTGCCCGACAGCAAACTCCTTACAAAAAAGAGCAGAGGCCAACGTTAGGGGAACTCATGGAGGCAACCTTTATTCATACAGATGGCGAATGCATTTTGGCTTATGTGCCTTCTTCAGCGCCAGGTAAGATCACGAGGTGCGGGCGCGAACGTGGATTTAAATGTCCTGCATGCTTCCGATTGGTTACTGACCAATCCACCCCTTCGCAAGTGCTCAGGCTCACCTGCCATAGGAGCCCCGAGGCAGGCGAACTCCCAGTCCCAGCATGCTGCGTTCTGACCAGGTGGGTGATACGGAGTTTACCGAATTTTCATTGCTGCATGCAGGGTATCACTTTGTTGCTTAAGCAATGTTCCTCCTTTGCTGTTGAAATCCAGTGCCCCCTTGAGTCCCCAGACTGCAACAACCCTGATGATCAAGAGTCCAATATACGGGGGCAAGTAGGGCAATCCAACTCGCCCAACGAGGAGTTAATAACTCCTGCACCACTGCATTTCCTCCCGATCCATTTATTTGCATATAAAACTATACACACACTACCTCCTTACTTCTAAGGAAACTTACACATACTTACTCTCTTAAACAATCACTTATAGAAACACATACTTATTTAAACAGGAACTCTTACAATCTCTTACTCTCACATATACTCACTTATATACATCAAAACTCACATACACTAGATTAAAATATATGTCGTTATTAAAAAAGACAATAGTGAGACAGTCATTCACTCACTAACACACACATATACACACATATACACACACTCTTCCACCCATACAGTCCTGCACATATGCTGTCTTCAAAACACATACAAACAGTGAGTCAGTCACCAACCCATGCAGCTACTTATACACAAAGTGAAACACTGATACATATATTTCAATATTTAAACGTTACTCGCTAATATATGTATTCAATAAAATACACTTAATAAGGCAGTTAACCAATCATTTTTTTTTTAAAACATCCATTTACACACTTATTTAACCATTTATTCTTCCATCAACCTTTACAAATACAAATATAAAACATATTAATTTTTCAGAAAGACACACATTCACTGGCTGGTGTCATCAGTGATGTCATGAGTGATGTCACTGACGATGACATGAGTGATGTAATATGTGACGTCATCAGCAGTGCATTGCAGGCGCGCTTGTTATAGTGAGTCCAACTAACTATAACGTTGGAATTTCTATGGTTTTATGTCAGTAAAATTTCCAGCTAACTATAACTGGTGTGAAACCTATGGTTTTTTCAGTGAATATACATATATATATCTTGGTCAATATATTGACTATTTTTTACAAGTTAGTGGTTACCCTTCCCAGTTACGTAAAAGATACTGGCGACTTCCTTTTAAAAATAGATAAGACAACATGGTCGGACGACCTTTTGTTAATTACACTCGACATAGAGTCGTTATATACTAGTATTGACCACTGTCAAGGACTCTAGGCCATTAAATATTATTTATCCACGCGTCCCATTGAATACTATGCACATAGTAAAGTTATCATTGCATTGATTGATTGGTGTTTGCACAACAATTTCTTTCTTTTCACTGATGCATTATGCAAACAACTAAGAGGAGTCGCTATGGGGGCCTGTTTCTCCCCCAGCTATGCATGTTTACATGTCGGCTGGTGGGAGGAACAGGTCCATAGGTGAACTCACCAGACTATATTTGAAGCACATGTGACTGCATATTACCGGTATATTGACGATGTGTTCTTATTATGGCAGGGAACACAGGAAGAGGCAGAATTGTTCATTGCAGCCATTAATGATAATTGCATGAATTTAAACTTTACCTCCACCATTAGTAAACTACAAATTGATTTCCTTGATGTGAGGCTTCAGGTCAAGGAAGGGGTATTATGTTCTATGCTATTTCGTAAACCTACAGATGGAAACATAACGTTACACGCTGAAACTTCCCACCCTAAACATCTCATAGCAAGTATCCCATATGGCGAAATTCTGAGATTGAAACGCATTTGTAGTGATAATGCAGATTTTTTGCCATGTCAAGAGGAAATGTGCAAGCGTCTCAAAAATAGGTTACAGCAATAAAATCATTAAAAACGCCATTGATAAAGCCAGTGAGCGTCCTAGAAGCACTTTGTTCACTAAGCTCCATTCTGGTCAGAATACAGTGGAGGAAGTTTCTGATAGTCCTAGATTTATTACCACTTTTCCTAGGCAAGAGAAAAGAATTAGAGCCATCATGACTAAACACTGGCCAATTGTTTTGACTGATGTGTTGTTACAAGAAAGGTTGCCCAAAACACCATCAATTACTTTTAGAAAAGGTAAATCCATGGGCACGGAACTTGATAAAAACTCTCCAGAAACAAGGAAACCACCACTTTGGTTACACACTGTCAATGGCTTTAGATGCTGTACTTCATACTGAGCATGCAAATTCGGGCGCAATAAGACGAGCTATTGCACACCCTTTGAAACATCTCCTGTTCCAATAAGAGGCAGTTATAATTGCAAAACCGAATGTGCAGTTTACGTTTTGACGTGCACTTGCGGGCTAAACTACATTGGAAGTACTAAGCAGCCAGTGCACGTCAGAATATTGCAGCACATAAGGGCAATATTACACAATGATCCTGCTTACCCTGTGGCCAGACACTTTGCCAGTTGCCATGACAAAGACATTAACTGTCTAACATATTATGTTGTTAGTGCCATACCGAAATCCAAGAGGGGAGGTAATAGAGAGCGACAGCTCAGCAACTCAAGACAAAGTTCATATTAGAGTTTGATAGTAAGTGGCCACATGGACTAAATAATACAGAAGATATGCACACCGTCTTGTAAGGATGTAATATGGTTTGTTTTGTTGACAACAATAATGGTTATAATGTGTATGTCTATCAATTTTCTGATACCATTATAGACTTATACAAAATTTCCAAATAGTCAGCTGTTACCTTTTTCAGACCTCGCCTTGATTATTGTTTTTACAATATAATGGTTTTTTAGCAGTATGCCAATTTTTGTAATAATTTTATCAATTTTAATATTTTACCCCGGACGGAGTATTTTTATTAATGATGGATTATAATACGGGCTTGCTATTAACTATTTATATTGCATTTTAGAATATTAATCAAGGTTTTAATATATTTAATATTGCACTGCACTTTTTTATGCTATTTTGCACACAACTGTTTTTTTGCGCTGTCTTGTTAGTTCCTAATTTAGGACCTTAGCACTAAGCACTTTTATTGGGTAGTTTGGTTGCTTGGATTTATCCGGTTAGAATTATAATGCACATGGGCAGTGCATGTGTGAAATAAGAGAGTAAGATGTTGATACAGTGGCCATACGCGTTTCAGGACAACCTTTGTGGCTCTGTGCCACTCGTTTCCCCCCGTTTTTTGTGACCTTTCTTCCCTTCCTGGGACCTTTCTGCCATCTGTGCCACTCGTTTCCCCCCCATTTTTAGGTCGAGCTATTATATCCCGCAGGGATTAATAGCTCTAACATATAGTAGGGGATACAAACTCTTGACCAAGCGGATTCCCTGCAGGTCATGTGATGCACTCTTGTGAGACGCGCGTCCACGTCAAACCCATCAGCCTCGCAGCACCAGACTTCAATGGAATGCCTCCCAAGCTGCTCCCCCGCCATGAGACTGCTCTGAAGTGATTGTTTTTCACGTGCTCTGCAGGTCACCATTTGCCGCTAGCGCTTTCATCCCTATCACTCCCCCCTCTCCTACTTCCCCTCCCACCTCCCAAACAGCATCAAACCGTGATGACTTGTTTGTTTCCTCAGTGAGCCACTTTTACTATTTAAAAATACAAGCTCTGTCTCATTCTATCTTTCCCTCCCTCTCCCTCAGTCTTTCCTTTTCAACCCTTTCCTTTTTCCAACCAAACTCTTTCTGTATGTTCTCTTTCTCGCCGCATCTCTAGTTCTCGTTTCTCATCATAATGCCCTTCTTATCCGCCCACTTTTTCATCTGGCATACCTCGCCACCACCTCCTCTCTCTGATGTGGCTTTCAATAGTAGCCATTTTTTTACTTAAACCGCATTTTAACGGTAGCGCCCAGAGGCCCTTTCGAGGCCGAAAAAGCCCTCCATAAATGACTTGTGTTCTCCAGCTTTTTTTGTTCAAATTCTGTTGATTTCTTTAGCCCACGCCCCGTCTCCATCCCTCCTTCATTCATTTACACCTCACACCCTCTACTCCCCGACTCTTACCTTCGCTCCCTCGCATTTTCTGTCATCCTCTTCCTCCCTTCATTTCTACACTTTCTTCCCAATTTATCATCCAGCTTTTTTTGTGTTTTTTGCTGTTTTATTTAACACTAACTCGACCCGAGAAGGTATTGGAGTTTCACACCTCCCCCACTTCTTTCCTCTTTAATGCACTGTCGCTTTCCACTGCCTCCTCTATGACGTGTCTCCCTACTCCTCCACTACCGCCGTCGCGCCTTCTCCTGACTAGACACCCTCACTTCCATTTCCTATGTTTCTCTCCCCGTCCTTTTATCTACTGTACCCAGCTCATATCCTTCATTTCCTCTGCCCCCCAGTTTCCTTCCCTTCTCGACACCTCCACCAGGTCCGTTCCCTCTCCCCGATGCCTCTTGCTTCTCAACTTTTTTTCTACCTCACTTACCATCCGCCTTCTCCTCCTCCACTACTCTCCACCCTGCATAAGCCCATCCCCTCGCTGCCCATCGACTCTCCCCTGCTGTCCCCTTTTCGGAAAGATCCAATATTTTCATCTCCCCTTTCACCACCACTGCCTTCAGCCCTCCTCTTCATCTATTCCTCTTCATCTCTTCATCTCCTTCCCTCCCACTACCCTTCTCTTGCCCATCAGTCAGCCCACTTCCCTCCTTTACTCCTCTCTCCTCGCTCTCCTCCACTCCACCATTCTCACTCCAAACTCAGCTGCCCTAAGCCCTATCAACTGAACTTTCCCCTCATTCACATCACTCTCCCTCCTCAGCCCCTTTTTTCCGACTAGCCCCCTCTCTTCTACACCTTTTTAGGACTCGACTTAAAGCATTGCTTTAGCAACGCGTGTTTGCTAGGTCTCGACTTAAAGCATTTTTAGCAATGCTTGTTTGTCGAGATTTCTAGTAAGCCGACTCCACCCTATAACTTCAACTCCACCCTCCAACTTCAACTCCACCCTCCAACTTCAACTCCACCCTCCAACTTCAACTCCACCCTCCAACTTCAACTCCACCCTCCAACTTCAACTCCACCCTCCAACTTCAACTCCACACTCCAACTCCACACTCCAACTCCACACTCCAGCCCCACACTTCAGCTCCACCCTCCAACTCCACACTCCAACTCCACACTCCAGCTCCACCCTCCAGCTCCACCCTCCAGCTCCACCCTCCAGCTCCACCCTCCAGCTCCACCCTCCAGCTCCACCCTCCAGCTCCACCCTCCAGCTCCACCCTCCAGCTCCACCCTCCAACTCCACCCTCCAACTCCACCCTCCAACTCCACCCTCCAACTCCACCCTCCAACTCCACCGCCAACTCCAACTCCACCCTCCACCCGCCAACTCCAACTCCACCCTCCAACTCCACCCTCCACCCGCCAACTCCAACTCCTCCCTCCAACTCCTCCTTCCCAAACCACCCTCCAACTCCACCCTCCAACTCCGCCCTCCATCACTCAGGAACACCACCACATCACTCAGGGACACCACCACATCACTCAGGGACACCACCACTTCACTCGGGGGCACCACCACATCACTCGGGGGGCACCACCACATCACTCGGGGGCACCACCACATCACTCGGGGGCACCACCACATCACTCGGGGGCACCACCACATCACTCGGGGGCACCACCACATCACTCGGGGGCACCACCACATCACTCGGAAACACCACTACATCACTCTGAGACACCACCACATCACTCTGGGACACCACCACATCACTCTGGGACACCACCACATCACTCTGG